>NW_018128159.1:527834-576832 GCF_001952655.1 Monopterus albus
AGGGGGGGGGGGGGGGGGGGGGGCTAACAAGCCAAGGCTGCTTGCAGTACAAATTATGTGATATCTATAATAAGCTGATTGGTATTCATCCAGCTGTGTGTTTTGGTGACATCAAGTTAAGAGAAACGTCCAGAGTTGTAGTGTGTTAGCGAGCTGGCCTGCAGAACTAATGAAACTACTGAAGCCCACATTTCTTCTTGCTGATTTCCATCCATCCATCCATGGATTTTAAATTAACTAAAATCTTAATGAAACAGAGCAAACTGCTAATGTAACAGTGTTTGAAGCAAGCATGACACTGATTTATGATGCTGAAATAAACGTCAGTGTAGTTGCAGCTTAGTTTACTCATCTAAGCGCAAGAGACTGATGTGACTAAAGCGTGAACATTACATACTGTGTATATACTTTATGAGCAGGCTTGTGACAATACCATGCTTGCCCCAACCTCATTAATATCATTGTGGTGCCCTTGACCAGGACCCTTAACCCCCAGCAGCCCCAGTGTAGCTGCTCATTGGCCACAGGTTGTACTGAGCAGCTTCAGGTGTGAATGTGATCAGGATGTTCAGGTAGAGAGGCGGCCCATCAGAGACCCTACCCTGTCTAAATAAAGACTTAAAATAGAGGTATATTCATAACAGTAAAAACATTTGTGCTTCATGATATTGCAGTTTATATATTATAGTCTATGTTAAGTTTAAAGGATAAAGCTGGGTGCTTTATAAAAACTAGCCACCGTGTGTCAATACTCTGATTTCCCCAATTTGTCTGCCCCAAGCCAATTTGCTCCTACTAAAGACACAGCCTACATTATAACTTTAAAACTGGGTCAAATGTTTTTTTGTTTTCATTTTTGAATAAAGCTCAGTCATTTCCTTTACACAAATGGACACTGTAGCCAGGAGTAAATAATGCATTTGCTCGAGATTAATCCACATTTGGTGCACTAATCGGTGTTAATGGCAGCTGGACGGTTTGTGTGTTTAATGACTCTAGTGCCTGCGTTCATGGTAATGAAGCAACATATCACCAAATGGACAGTGTGGCTCACTGATGTGTTTTTCACAGCTTTTCAACAACAGTGGAGGTACAGTACACGAGGCTTTCAACACAATGACAATACTTTTTAGTTGTTGCTTGACAAAAAGCCCAATTTACATTTACTTTTACAAATATATAAAGGGAATTCAGACTGTATGTAATTGTAACTAAGAGTCATTACAATAATTTGTTGACCTCCTGTTATGAAAAAGAGCAGAAACAGACTGTGACCAGTTCCACAATCAAAAAATATAAGTGGCATAACAGTCTTTGTATTAATTGTATCCACTACTCCTCCTCCTTAAAACATTGGTCTCTTTATGGCTGAGATGCTTCTGAACTCTCAAACCTCTCTCGCTCTCTACAGGTAGGGGGTGCCTTTGCACTCCTCATAATGCAAGACAGCTGCAGCTCATGCTCCTGTCATGCAGATGATCTCTTCAGTCTGCAGCCAGTTAGAATCATTCCCCTCACATCTACCATTGCCTTTCCCCAAACCTTGCACTAGTGCTGCTTCTGGTTTCAGTGTAGTTTGTCAGGCTGTCTGAAATCAAACGAAATCATTTTTCAGCAGCAGAGGTTTGAAGGATTTTAAGTGTTTTGGGAAGCAAACTAAGAGACCAGCCATGTCTCCACAGTCACATACAGTATGCTCTTGTTGTTTGGGACATGTGATTGAAATCATTCAGGAGAATATACATCAATCATTTCCTAAATCAAGTAATGAGAAGTTATGAAACTGTGAATGAATTTAGCTGGTTTCACAGTAAAACAAGAGGTTTCAAAGTTCATTGATCTGGTTAAGTGTCAGAATCAATAAATACTGGGAGGCTGACACTACTGCAGCGGGTTATACTGCACTGTTATAAATAGGTGACTCTGTGTGTGTGTGTGTGTGTGTAGTAACTGAGGCCAGTAATAGTATTGTTACAGCCAACTACAGCTGCTGTTGTAGTGGAGGGAGTTCAGTAGTGGGAAACCAAAATCCCCTTTTAATGAGTTCTCCAGGGGAACAAGAAGTACAGAACACATAAAGAAACACACAACAGTGCAAATACTGACAATAGGCTGTGGGTATTATGTGTGTGTGTAGCAGGAGGTTTAAAAGTAATTTTTCAGAGGTGCTGTCCCAATTCAAGGGGTTTTACTTAACTAATTAGGGTGGGTGAAAAAAATACAGTGAGGGACACCAGGACACATCGAACAGTCTGGATGATATGGTAAAAATCATTGGTTTACACACCATCTTCCATGCTCCAAATGACATGAAAACACATCTCATTTTGCTATGGTTAACAATATGATCTGATAGACATTTCTCTTCATATGTATTGTTACTTGGTTTTACATTTGGGGTTTTGTTTTGTCTCCGCTTCATCTTTATGCTAAGCCAGGCTAACTCCCTCATAGCTCCAACTCTATAGTTAATGGACAATCATAGGAGTGGTATCAGTCCTCTTACCTGGCCATCAGGAATAAAGCCAATAAATGTGTCTTCTAAAATCTGGAAGTTTTCCTCTAAAGCTTATGGCTATTTGCGCTACTGTATAAATTACAGTCCTAATCATACTGTAAATATTTGGACAGTTACTCCTTTTTTTACTCTGTGCTTCAGCACATTCCATTTGAAATCAAATGCTATATTACAGTGCCAAGTCTCAGATTTAATTTGAGTATGATTACATAAGTACAGGAAGAACTGTGTGAGATATCACCTGTTTAACACATTGTGCCAAAACTTCAAAAGTAACTGGACACTTTACAACTAATTGGTTCTTGGTAACTTTTTGAAAGTTAGTTCTCAGTCAGATAGATTATTAGTCCCCCCTGTGGGACTAATAAAGATTTTCTAATCTAATCTAAGATATGACAGAGAGTTGCCATTTAATGTAGTTGAAAAACCCCTTTGTGACTGCACAGTGACTCAGTTCTCTTCAGGATGTAGGCATTCATGTTTCCTTGTCAGTGGTCAAGAGACGACTTCATGACCAGAACTGCAAATGTCTGGTAGGCCTCAAATAACAGAAAGATCAGTTTACAGTTCAAAATGAAAAGAAACTGGAACAAAGTTCCTTGGACTGGTTAAACAAAAATCAACCTAGATTGAAAAAGGGAAGTGTGTAAATAAGCAACACATGACCCAAAGCACAGCAGCACATCTGTCAAACACTCTGGTGTTTCTGTTATGACATGGGCATGTATGGCTGCCAATGGGACTGGCACAGTGGCTTTTATTGATGAGTTCACTGTTGGCAAACAGTAAGATGAATGGAGATGTAAACAGGAGCACTCCATGGGCTCAGATTCATCCAAATACATCAAAACACATTGGCCAGTGTTTTATTCAGCAAGACAGGGATCCTAAACACAAAGTCAAAGCAGCAAGAGAGCTTCTCAGGGTGAAAAGATGGAATAGCCTTAGCTGGATATTGATATGGATCTGTGGTGCAACCTAGCAGTGTTAGAGTCCTGTCAGTTCTGCAGGCAAATTGTGTGAATTTGCAGCTGAGTGTCTATTTTTACTTCCTCTCAGAGCCAACCAGAGCTGGAATACTCTCTGCCTGAGCTGCAGGCTTCTCGATCCAATGTGGTGGACAAACCCTGGCCTCAGGTCCACTCTCACACCCAGAGACCTCATGGTGAGAATGTGCATACAACAGGCAGCACATGCATGTTGCTGCAGTATTCCCTCCATTAGGTGACTCAAACTTAGCAACTGTGCCACAGGTGTGAGGGGGCATGGAGAGAAAGGTGTACCCAAAGCAGGAGGCAAGGGGAAGCACCCTGTCCAGCACACAGATGACCCCACAGCTGAGCACGACTTCCTGGGCTGCATGTCGAGGTAAGGCCAGACTTATCCTAATGGGAGTGAAAGCGTTAAACTGTTTTCTCAATTAAACATCCTTTACATTAGTCATTTTGTAAAAAATGAAACAAGTTTCATAGTCTGATTTCTTTCCCTTCAGGCAGTTTAATGTCAGTATGAAAATCAACCTGCCGGAACGTAATGTTCGTCCAAGATAGCTCCATCACAATGATGATCACGTCTGCTTTTATTGCGGTCAGAGTTGCGGTATTGTTTTGTTATCCGGTGATGAATACATCTCAATCTGCCTTCCTTTGCCAAGACACCAATTTGGAAAAAAAAAAAAGACATTGAGATGGATGATCTCTGGTAGTGTTAGGGCCTGGTGGAACCCTGAGAGAGTGCACTATAAATTTAGACTCAAAATGCTGGTGACAAACAGAAAAACTGAGTTTATTCAACAGAGTCACACAGTAGTCAAGCTAAGCAGAGGATGACTCCGGTCAGCTGGACCGGTGGTTCGATGTGCACACTAGAGAGGCAAGGCGCTGGCAGGCAGAGCGATATTCGGTGTCTATAGCCTCACTGCAGGTTGGCGAGCAACCTTGTTGCGTACTCTGTTGCAAGCAAGCAGGTAATCAACAGCGCCGGGCTCTCGCTCCGTAGCTGGCAGGCAGTTTATCGTAGCATCACAGGTACTGAATCACCTCGAGCCCTCACCTGCTTGCAAGAGAGAAAACAAAAGGAGAGAAAGGGGGAAGGGGAGAAAGGGAAATCTGAGCGACCCCAACAGGAACCCCCTGCATCCGTGCTGCTTGGGCCGTCTGTGTAAGGCATTGGTGATCATGGGTCTGTCAATGGGTTCTGTGGTCAATTTCAGTTGAGCTGCTAGTTCATGAGCCAAGGAGTTGTCTCCAGCCCCCTGAGTCGATAAGGACTGTAAAGGGGATGTGCTCCTGCCTGATGCCCAAGACGACTGGAAGCCGCAGACTAGTTGATTCATCAGGGTTATCTGAGTGACCCGCCAATAAGTGTGGGGGTATTGGCAATCTTTTGGTCGAAGTGGACAAACAGAAATCAGGTGGCCCAACTGTCCACAGTAGAGGCAGGAGCCCATGCGCAGGCGGCGGATCCGTTCTCTTGGTGCGAGTGAGGCCCAGCCTAACTGCATTGGCTTTTCGGTACAGGAGGAGGGTGCAGGGACATGGGCAGGGAGCGCAGCTAAAGGGCGAGGGGTTCCAACTACACTGGGACCGGTGTTGGTGATGTGAGGAACTCCTGGCCAAACTGCCCGTTCACGGCGGCGCTCCCGTAGGTGGTTATCTACCTGGATCGCCGAGGAGATTAGAGCATCCAGGTTCACGGGTTCATCTCGGGTTGCGAGCGCATCCTTGACGGACTCACCCAGCCCGCTCCAAAATGCCCCACGCAGGGCCACGTCATTCCATGCAGTATCGGCCCCCAGAATACGAAAATCTACTGCATATTCAGCAACACTGTGAGTGCCTTGTTTGATGGCCAGCAGACGTCTGGCAGCATTACCTGCATGATCGGGATGGTCAAACACTCTCCGCAGTTCCGCTAAGAAATGATTAATGGATGCACCCCGTAGGCCTCCTTGTGAGTAGGCAGCTTCAGCCCAGGCCAGTGCCCGTCCTCGTAACAGGCTAATGATATAGAACACTTTGGCCTGTTCTGATTGGAATGATGAGGGCTTCTGGTCAAGCACCATTCTGCATTGTAGAATAAACCCCCGGCATTTATCTAGGTCTCCCTGGAAAGGCTCTGGGTCTGGGATGCTTGCATCATGGGTTAGATTGGGAGCTGGACTGGGTGGGGGCGGCACAAAGGGTGTCAACTGAGGAGTAGCTGCAGGGATGGTCAGGGAGGTAAGTGTGGCTAAGTGAGTAGATAGCTGGGCTACTTGCTGTGTCAGTGGCCGAGGGGGCCTCTGCTTGCAGTGGTTGAGAAGTGTCAAGGTGACCCAGCAGGACCCCATAACCAGCAAAGGTGGACTGGATGGTGGATGACTCCGGATTAGCACCAGCAGAGTCCATGAAGCCAGTATGTTCTGTTAGGGCCTGGTGGAGCCAGACGAACAGAAAATGTTTATTCAACGGAGTCACACAGTAGTCAAGCTAGGCAGAGAATGACTCAGGACAGCTGGACCAGTGGTTCGAGGTGCACAGTAGAGAGGCAGGGCTCAAGGGCTAGAGGACAGGGTGCAGGCAGGCAGAACAATATTTGGCGTCTATAGTCAAGGATATGAATACAGCTTCACTGCAGATTGATTACTCACTGCATGGTTGGCGAACGACTTGGTTGCATACTCCTTTGCGAGCAAGCAAGTAATGAACAGCGTCGGGCTCTCGCTCCGTAGCTGGCAGGCAGTTTATCGTAGCGTCTCAGGTACCGATTGGGGGGAAGCTCAACGAGCCAGAATTCACAGGAATAGGTTTCAAAACATACTGGCAAAGAGTGGGCGCTAGCCTGGAGGTTATATAGCTTTGTGGAAGATGAGCTGATGAGCTGCAGCTGCTTCCAATCACCTCCGAGCTCTCACCTGCCTGCAAGAGAGAAAAACAAAACAAGAGGAGAGAGAGAGGGAAAGGGGAGAAAGGGAAATCCAAGCGACTTTAACAGGTAGCTGCTTTTAAACCCATACTATTAACTATTTTGTGCTTTTGAAAATGAATTCCAATTAATTTTGATTTGTGGTGTATAATGACTGTGTGTAAAGGTACTGTTCACACACCTGTTTACATTCATGGCAGTTCTATATTTAATAACTACTTCAGGTGCAGTTGTTTTGTTCCATCTTCTTCCTCGTTTTATAAGTCATGCTGTCATCTCTTTCTTCCACATGTTTTCCAGACGTTCAGGCCTTCCACGGTGGATTTTAGCAGCCTGTCTCTTCCTGTCCATCATGGTCATGTTGTGGCTCAGCTGCGCCAGCCTCGTCACAGCACCGGAGCAGCACGTCAAAACACAGGTCTTATGGACCTCTCCAACAATCCTTTCATTAATGTTTTGCTTGCGTTCATTATTCCTCATCCAGCAGATGACCAAACACACTGGAAAAGAGTTTCCACTTTGATTTCAAGTTTGGCAGGAGAGTAATGACAAATGCTTGATTCTTGCCAGCCTGTCTCATCCACATGTAATGCTGTGTTATGACACTTCTTTTCAGCTGTTTACTGTACGTCCTTTAAAGTAACCTGAAGGTGTTTATTGTGGTTACCTTGTTTAAATCTTGTGCTGCCAGGCTGTTAGTCGGTTACAACACATATTACAATATTCTGCACAGTTTCTTAGTTTATGCAGTAAAAATCAGCACAAACCTTGTTCCCACACATCCATGAAAAACCATTAGACTTCTCTATCCTCCTTACACCATCTAAATCACTCGGAACTGTCTGTTCCCATCAATCTTATATCTGAAGTAAGGACTCTGGATTACCACAGCATCATCTGTGCATCCTCTTCATCATAAACCACCAGGTCTGAACAAGGAGCTTCACTTACAACAGCACATATTGCACACCCTTCAGGAACTGTCAGTGCTCGCAACCATGGAAAGGCTTCAAACCAACTGTTGTTTTTTTTTTTCTTTCATTCACATTTTGGTCTCATTCTCATTTTGGTCCTGCAGGATTTCTCATGTTTCTCACTTTTATCCTCTTCGTTTCTTTTCAGCTAAGTATAAATGGAGATAAAGACTTTCTGGACAATGCCCACAAGGTCAACCCGTACCACTTGAGTCCTGTGATCGCTGTCCCTGTGAAACAATCAGAGGAGAGCCAGGAGGCAGGGCCACTGCCGGTGAAACTTGACCTCAACAAAACATGTATTTAGAGAGCTGCAGTCCTGTTTCCCAGGGTAACCATCGCTCAAATCTGTGGGCCATCAACTGATTTCTTTAAACATATTTTTAAGAGCATGGCACTCTCATCTTTTGAAACCATCTTACTGAAACATCTAGCTCGTTTTTCAGTTAGACATACACCTCATTTCCTTGTACAATCCAAATATCTTAAAGTCTATCCTCAGATTCTCCTTCATGATTGGCCTGCTATTTGCTTATTGATTAGACTTGTTTTAGAGCCACACTAGAGATAAGCAGAGGATGGATTACAGCTGAGAACTTTCATGTCATTTTTCATGTTTAGTGTGAACAAGAGAGAAGAGAATCACTGAGATCCATTTTACTGTAGATTCAATTTTCCTCATTCTCTCTCAGAGGGTTTGATTTATGAATGACTTATTAAAAAACATTAAAAGTGTGAGAGAGGGGGTAAGAACATGGATGAAAGTTGAGCAAATACTTGAAAAAAACATGTTGTAATACATTTACTATACATAATCAGCATTAAAAGGTGTTCAGTAGCAAGGTGACAAAATTTAGTAACATCAGATATGGTTATCAAAGTTTTCCCTCCTCACTGTCAGAAATTCTCAGCAGAGCTAAATATTCTCACTGAGTTCAGAGAAACAAAGGAATATTGACTCAAAAAAACTAAAATTGTGTCTCCTCCTTGGTGAGTTTGGGTGTATCTGCAGCAGCACACTTTCATTTATGAGCAACAACTCTAGTGCTAAAACTGAAACTGCCTTCAAACTGGATGAGCAGATATCAAACCTTTATTTATTTTCTTCTGTATTTACTCAGTCATTGACATCTGTTAAGTAGTGTTATTGAAGTGCCATATACAGTTAATTCATCATACAAATGTAACTGATCTGTTTGTAAAATACACTGTATCACAGATGGGAAAGAGACATGTAGAGAAGGAAGACTGCACCTATTGCTATATTATTATTATCATATAATTGCTCTTATATCACTTAAAGAGTTCTTAGCTGTTATATGTGCCATGTGCTTTCTAATAGCTGACTATTTTGTATGTCCAAGGAGCACATACTGAAGGACAACTTCTGTAACAATGTGTAATGCAAAGCTTTTAACATAGACTTTTGTTATTGAACCGAGTTGCACAGTCCTAGAGAAAAGTTTCTGTTTCCTCCCAGTGCTTCTGATGTCCTGTAACGCTCTCTTTTAATCGAGGCTGTGTAGACAATAAACCGTGCATGCAAGTGCTGTTTTGATAGTTTATCTTAACCTCCCGCCATCCCAATATGGCACCACTCTACTGTAGACCTATGCTTTTTGTGTTCATATTTACTGTGATTGAATAGAAGGTGTAATGATGAATGATGCTGTGTTTATGATTTACAGGAAGGACTCTTGATTAAAAAGCCATTCGATCAATATGTGTGCTGGTTCAAACCACAAGTGGTATGATATGCATTTGAATCTGTATTGTTCCCTTTTTACTGGTCTGTTTATTTTAAATGAAATGATACAACATGATAAATAAAGTGTTTTCATTGTAAATACACATGAGACTTTAAAAAAATTATTTTAAAAGAACAATATTTATAATGGAAAATAAAGGGGTCACATTATACAATAAAGCCAGAGTGTGCATTTAGGTGTAGTGGTGGAAGGTAACTAAGAACATTTACTCAAGTACTGTACTTAAATATAGTTTTGAGTGATTTTATACTTTACATGACTATTTCCATTTATTGGTGTGTCATGCTACTTTTAGAGGCTACTTTAGTTTCTTTTCAGAATCAGTTTAATAAAATATCATATACAAGTGGCCATCCACATGCTTAACATATACTGTAGGTCATTCAGTATCTTAAAGACCTCATAGAGCCTTATCATCCTAACAGAGCACTTCGCTCTCACAGTGCAGGTTTACTTGTGGTTCCTAGAGTCCACAGAAGTAGAATGGGAGGCAGAGTCTTTAGCTATCAAGCTCCTCTCCTATGGCACCAACTCCCAGTCTCAGTTTGGGAGGCGGACACCCTCTCTACCTTTCTCTTCCCCTCCCCTCTGTCTCCTCTCTCCTCCATCCACTCACCCCAACCGGTTGAGGCAGAAGGCCGCCCACCAAGAGCCGGGGTCTGTCGGAGGTTTCTTCCGTTAAAGAGAGTTTTTCCTCCCCACTGTCACCAAGTGCTTGCTCAAGAGGGATTTGTTGGGTTTTCCCTCTGTAATAATAGTAATAACAGTAAGGTCTTGTTAGGGTGATTTTCATTTTTAGATAGAAATGAATATAATTAGTTAGGGTTTTTATTATATAGCAGACATAAGTCTATATACTTTAATCTCACGTTTATGTTTATGTTTATGTAGTTACATATCTATATATCACCCTATGTGTTCACTGAATCACTGGTCAGTATTTACTGTGTTAGCCAACTGGAGCACTGTTTAACATCAAGGGGACTGGTTCACTAAAACACTGACTCTCATTAGATTTACAGCTTTAGCAAAGAGGGTCCACAGTTAATTTATTATCACCACCTGGCTGAAGAGGCCAGGGGAATTTGGGGTCACTGGGACACCAAGGGTAATAAACAAGAGACTAGATCTAAAAGTCAGGAAGAGGTAGACAACTTCAAAGTCAGGGCAATATACACACACACAGGCAGAGCAGTTTTATTGGATAGCAATGCTTGAAATCTAGCAGTTAGTTTGAAACAAAGGAAGACGTAAGTGTCTATGTAGAAATTAAGAAAGGGTAGGTATTCCCCCCCTTTTAGGGCGCTGTCCACGACCATTGGAGCAGAGAGGATGATTGGAGGACGGACGGACTGAAGGACCAATATTGGGAGAGTTAAGTTTAAACCACGACTTCTCACCAACAGTTTTTGACCAATCAGATAGTAACATCTTTTCATACAAATATTGTATACCGACAGGTTGAGGCCAGTCTTTCCTGTTTATCCTAAACAGTGAAGATCCATGTCCACATGTTTGTTTTGATACGTTAATGTCTAATAAGTTTTACATAGTGAAATATATATCTTTTTATTAGTCTTCTCTTTTCAAAATAAAAGAACTTTCCTCACAGTCTGGACCTTACTTTGTAAAGTGTCCTGAGATGACTTTTGTTGTGATTTGGTGCTATACAAATAAAACTGAACTGAACTGAAAAGTTTACTTTAAAACATTTAGCTAATACTGATTATTTAAATTCCAACAAGGAAATCTTTCTCTCCTACCTTGATGAAATGAAATCCATGTTGTGTAATAAGCATCAGAATCCACTAGGTAGCAGCAGAGTTTAAAAGGTTGAGCAAGAGGTTTATTGTCGTGCATGCTATTTGTAAAATACTGTATCTGCTCAGCCTTGTCAATGACTTTTATAACCATTACTGTTTAAGCATGAAAGAGGAAAGGCGTTCTACTTCTATTAACTATCACTATTTCTAATAGAAAAAGCTGAGGTGGAAAATAGCCGAGAAAAAGCATGAGTGACATTTACCACGCCAAATAAACTGAACAGAAAGTTTGTTTCTAAAGAGAAGGAAAATGGCCTAAAAAGCTGCAACAAGTGCTGAGAGAATGATGTGCCTAAAAAACAGACCAAATACAGTAAATTCATAATCAAACACAACACAAGGGCAACACATCAGAGCTTTCAGTACATCTCTCCAATTAGCATAACATGCTGGCTGGCTCTGTGAGAGACAGACAGACAGGAGGATGTAGCAAAACATGCCTCCTTGTTGTCAGCTGTGACATATAATCACATGAAAAAACATTTCCCTGTACCACATTACACCCCCCCCGCCACAATTTTTTGGCAGGAAAGGATCTGGAAAGGATGGTGCAGCTGGTTACCATGCACACATGGGTTGGTGAAGGCAGCACTGACGCCTTCCACAGCACTGGAGTGTCTGTCCACAGGTGACTGCAGACAGTACTAACCTTTAGCGAGTGGAAGGAATCAGAGGACATTAAGAACATCATGCCAATTTGAAAAGAACCTGCTCTTTGGACAAAAAGGACTGAGAATAATGGGCTGAAAACATTTTTAGACTTTTTGCTTGTGGCACATTCCAGGTCAGTTTCTTAAGCTTTTACAAGGGTAGTAAGATCACATTTGCATCTGAGATTTGCTTTTCACAGACCATACAGGAGATGAGGCCTGGAACAGAGCTCTGATCTGTCTGTCATGCATTTAGACCAGGGGTGCCCAAATGAAACAAGGCATGCAGCATTCTCAAGGTTCAAAGGCGAGGCACGGAAGACAAAGAGCCGAGAGTTGTTAGCTAAACTTTGCTCACAACAAAACACGCTCACACGACCCTCGTCAGCCCAGGAAAGCGCAACACAGGCCAGCTATGAGATTTCAGCTCTAATTGCCAGGAGTGGACGTTCATTTTCTACAGGGGACTTTGTTAAAGAATGCTTATCCACGGCTGCAAAGCTAGTGTGTCCCGCTCAGGCAAGAGCTTTCTCCCAGATCAGCCTCTCAGCTAATTATTACGGAGATGTTTGACCACATAAAGGCCTTTCAGAGAAAACTGCAGCTACTGTGTAATATTTATTGCATTGATTTATTAATTACTTTTTACTTCTTTTCAGGAAACCTGGCTCACTTCCCCAGTCTGAGAGAGGTAAACCTGGTACAACAGAAACTGTCTGAATATGCAACACTTGTCAGCAACCTAGACCTGGAGTTTGAAATGCGCTTTCAGGACTTCAAGAAGAATTCAGGTGATATGTTTTCCCAACCCTTCAGCACAAGTGTGGACTGTGTCCCTGATCACGTTCAGATGGAGCTGATTGAGTTTCCGTGCGATTTAAAGCTGAGGAATAAATTCATGTCACTGAAACTGAAGGACTTCTACACACGTCTCACCAGAACGGTACCCAAACATTAGGAAGCATGCACAGGTGATGTTATCTCTGTTTGGCAGCACCTACATTTGTGAACAGACTTTCAGTGTAACGAACCTTAACAAACCAGGCTCAGAAGCACTCTGACTGATCTACACCTGCAGGACGTTCTCACCCTCTCAGTTAGTCAGCTTCAGCCTGACATTGAGAGGCTGGTCAAAGCCAAAGACCAGCTTCATGTGTCTCACTAATAGTGTCAAACTGCTGCTGTTTGCTAATAATATGGACATGCATATGGACATAATTTGTTGTTAAATAAAGATTCATTTGCTTTGTATTTGCTTCCTGTTCTTTGTACAAAGAGTGAAATGTCAGCCGCCGCCGCCCACCTGGCCATCGGCCCAGTAACGCATTTTGGCCCTCCGAGGGGAAAAGTTTGGGCACCCCTGATTTAGACAGTGGGTAAAGAGAGAAAAATTGCTCACTATAGAGACAATTCAGTAACTTGACCAGGCCGGGCTTGGCTGTGTGCAGTAAATGTTTGGCAGCAGCTGGGCTGTGGGCTCCCATTGATGACAAACTAGAGACAGAGAGAGAATGATACAGGGTCTTTGTGTGTGTGTGTGTGTGTGTGTCTCAAACCTGATGTGAATAAAAACAGATCCCATATTTGCATGTGGTGTAGGAGGGGAAAATAAAAACAGAAAAAGTAGCAGGAACGGATTGTACATTTCACACTGACACATTGACTCATTTAATGCAAATGGATCCTATTGTATTTCCCTGTCTCCCACAATCAGTCGTTCTCTGTTGACGTAGGGGAAGATAAACTGGGGTTTATGGCCCTTGCAGCCTCAGACAACACACATGTCACAGGAGCTGACAGTTATGACCCGATGACAGCTCTTCTTGTACTTTGAACACAGTGTTTGAACAACAATTCAGTAATTCAGGGGTTGAAGTCAGGTTTCCTCTAGCCCAGAGAGGTGTCATTAACATACTCTGAATAATGTTTAGTTTTTTCCTGCCATAAGACGGTGGCTCCAAGCAGTGGCCTAGCCATATTTTCTTTTATATCAACAGACCATGAGTCCAGATTTCTCCAGAAAAACCTATATAACTCCTCCTTACCTCCTTATATGATCTAAATGTTGTTTCATATCCTTCTCTGCACTTCAAGGACAATAATTCTTACAGAGAAATATAAAACCCCTTTAGCCACCTGATGACGTATCAGTTCTGTTGCAAGAAAGGGGACCATTTAAGCATGTAGTGCTAAAAGAATCTGAATTAGGCAACAACAGCTACTCCAACATGGGACATGCATGTAGTTTATTAACTCCTCCTCTCTCTTGTTCTTCCCTTCATACCCTTCTAACCCTCATCTTTGTACAATCCATTGCAAATGAAAATAGTAGGTGCATTTAACTGGCACGAGTGGGTTTACTCTGTAGTGGGGGTGCTCATCCATCACCCACAGGGGGCGCTATGGATCCAGGTTTGAGTGGTGGTTGCTCCATTATTACAGCGTAATGGTTTATGGGAGTGAAAAGGCGATGTTCCTCTCTCTCTCTCTCTCTCCCTCCCAGCAGAAAGCTGTGTGTTGCTCTTATCTGGCCAGACCTGCTGCAGGAGCCAACCTGCAGTGCATTAAACAAGCCGCCACCACTGACACGCAAACACGCACACACACAAACAGGCAAAAACACACTGAGCAGCATGTGTGTGTGAGAGAGTGACTTTTGCAATGAACGGAATAATGAGAGAGGAGCGACAGTTAAGGGAAGGAGAGGAGAGGAGAGTTCATCAGGGGGATTGATTGGACAGTCTATTGTAGGGTGTATTTGTGAATAATTTATCTCCAATAATACACTCAGAGAAAATGATTAAAATGTAATATATTCCAGCTCTGTGTGTACCCTGTGCAAGAAAGTGACCTGAAGATGAGAAGTTAAATAGCTAAAGCTGCAAGAGATGCAGGAGAAACGAATCTTAATGGACATGTGTGAAATATTAATATTAGGCTGTAGAAGCAAGAGTATAAAAGTATTTTAATACTTTTATTTTTCAACTGAATTTCTGGTGCCATACTTTAAAGAAACACCAGATTTCTACTGTTTGGGTGCTTTGGATTGTTGTAACTATTTCCCTAATTTGAAAAATTTGAATCATGAATGCTGGTGTTGCTTATGCACCTATTTTTGTACATAGAAACAATTAACAGGTATAAATCCCATAATCTTGGCAGTCACCTGGGTCGTTCCAACTGTGTGACAAATGTCAAAATGTGCTTTGACATAGTGAAGTTTTGTTTTGGGAGGAAGGAAAATGCTCACACTAGCCATCTCTCTTTGTCTCCCTCTCTCTCTCTCTCTCTCTCTCTCTCTCACGCACACACACTTGTACTTCTATCTTTGTGAGAACAGTCATTGACATTAATGCATTCCTTAGCCCCTTAGCCTAACCTTAACCATCAGAAATAAATGCCTAACTCTAACCCTTACCTCAACCCTAACCTAAACCTAATTCTAACCTGAAACCCTAAAGTTAAGTCTTAACTTTTAAAAGGGTGTTTCAAAAATGAGGACCAGCCAAAATATGGTTACTTTCAACAAATGTCCTCACTCTGTAGCGAAAAAACTTTTTTGGTCCTCACTATATAGCAAGTATAAGAACACACACACACACACGGTGGGGGGGACATCAAGACATCCATCAGAGCGGACTCGGTTGGAGCACTAACTTTATTTCACAACGACATCTGTCATAAACCTCCGCTGCGCCTAAAACAAAGATTCAATCAGAGCTTTAACCACATGTCAAATCAAAATTCCGAGCATAATTTTTGCCTCTTTCTCTGTCTCTTGGTCTTTTATTGCCGTAGCAGCCATGCACGTACACATGGGAAGACAGACATGTACATACAGCACGGATGCTACCCGGACTATTAAACTCCAAGCTGCCCGACACACCACTCTCTCCAAACTAAGAGCACAGGCATGAGCAGGCCGGTTTCAAGCTGCCCTCTCTGTGAATTGATTCTACTATGAGCCTACACGAACCTCTGCTCTCAGAGGCGGGGGAGGACGGTACAAAACAGTGTGTCCTGTCCGGCACACAACCTCACCGGCTCTCACACAGACACACCCGTGTGTCTTAAAATATTTATGATAACATTTAATTGACAAAACAAATTGATAGCATCGCTTTCTGGAGAAACTGTTGTTTATCCCAGGTCCTGCCATCCCCGCACTGAGAAATAGAACAGTCCACAATTTATTCCAGGGAAAGACTGACAGTTTTTTGGGTCATGAAGCAGCTGTTCAAGTCAGCGGCCGGTCCCCCCTCCGCTGGAATAAGAAATTAGTCCATTTTAAAGTAAATAACTAAAGCCTCTGGCCGATAAGAAGGAATTATAGAATGGTGTGCAGGCTCAATTTGGCGGAGAGAGAGCTCCCAAAACAGTTAAAGCCAATAAATATGATTTTTACCCCCTCTTCCATCAAATTATTCAACACACTGGTGCTAGAGTTAGTCGAAGTTATTATCAACACAAGGGAAGATAGGAAGCTATAAGCAACTTACTCTCATTACTGAAAAAATGCTTTTGAAAAGCAGTCCTATAACAAAGGGCCTAGTGGCTTAATGTAAATGCACACATAATGATGCAAAATTAATTTCTGGTGTTTGAATAAAATTTGAAGGTCAAACAGAATATCATCTGTTTGAGGTCTGACTGCCAGTCTTCCTGATGAGAATGCTGTTTTGCTTATATTACTGTCATTGCAAGCTCAATTTGTGTCAATTATCACTCCACTTAGTTGGTGTTTAGCAATAATTGGATGTATGGGAGGAATGCATTACAGTGCTATTCAGTGTATATTTCTGCAGTGATTTTTCACACTCATAGACATCTGTACACATAATTAATACATTTGTACAACAAAACCTCTGTTTGCCATATTATCTTTTTGACCTTTCACAGCAGGTGCTATGTAAGACTGAGTAATTAATTCTTCTTGAATCTATTAGTTCAACATATTCTAGCGCTTACAGGCACTTAGTCAAGTAACATCCGAATACTGTGCCAACATATAATTAAGTTTCATGAACCATATAGTACATGCTGTATCAGATTAGTAATTTGTATCCTGAGCTAGCAGTTGTTTTCATTTCATTTTTGTATACATGAATTTGTATTACAGCCTCCTCGTTTTCACTACTGTGGAACTAATGCTGAATGTGCTTCATAAAGTTTACTGAGACTTGTAATATGTTGAGATTTCAATTAAAACTAGGCCTGGCATATGTAATACATTAACCAGTGCTGTACAGACTGTGTGCTGCTGAATCCTGCATCAGCAGGAGTGTGCAGGGGTGTGCTGATAACTAAACCTGCATTTGTAGTCTCACAATATTACTGAGTTGAATTATTATGACAGAAAGCGCATTTATTTTCATCAAGCTGATCTGCTCTCATACATAACTATTACTGTAATGGATGCTGTGTTTACATCTTCAAACTTAGAGATTAAATTACTTTAAACCACTGGGAAAAATTGGATTAGTGAGTTAAATTTGTCGAAGTAAAGTGATGCCTTGGAAGCAAACATATTTTTCAAAGACATAACTATGTTGTCTTATGTGTAATAAATAAGTAGATGTTATATTGTGTCGATGTGGGAAGACGTAAACTTTTCATCTGCATAACATAGTGAAGTCATGACTTGTGTGCTACTAGTCAGATTTGTGAGCACAAAACTCCATTCGCTTTAATATCTTATTTATTTCTTCTATATTTATCTTATCCATCTGATCCATTTGTGCATCTACCTTTACATTTCTACTTCCCTCCATGCAAATCTCCATCTGTTGGCTTCTCTTTACCCCCCCCCCCCCCATACCCCTTCCCCCTGTCTGCACCAGTCATCCACCAGTATTCGTTCCTCCTCTGGTCATAATGGAGATCATATGTTGAAGTGAGCAGTGAAACCCAACACACGACATCCACATCAAATAAAACCTGCTGTCAGCAACGGGGCCTGGCTCTGCCAAGGGGAGTGAAACCATATCTGTGTCGGCCTCACCATCACGCCGTAAAACGGAAGCCCCAACAGACAGACACAGGCAGACCACACCTCTCAGGGAGACATTCCAGTCTCCCTCTGCAAACTTACAGATCCTATCACAGGTGTTTGAGGTGTTACTCAAAGTCCTGCGCTGAAGTCCACTGCCTTTCTTACCTCCAAAGGCTTGCAGCTGTCAACTGCTCAGACAAAAAGTGCGATATAGCCTATACTAGTTTGACTGGCAAGTGATTTGCGAAATTCCATGACTATTCAGCATGTCTAATCATAAAAATGTTAATGGTAATGTTGCAGTCCAGTCATCAGCAAGGCATTCTCCTAAGTTATCTGATACTCTTGTTTATTGCATTACCTTCCTTGCCTTAATACATAGATTTTTAGTACCATGCATAAACCAATGTTGCTTACACTGGTGTACTTGGTTGGGCTGTGGATTGTGTTTATTTTCAAGATGATTTTAAATTGGCATCAAACATAATTAAAAGTTGGTTGGACTATCAAATGACATTACAGCGTAGTTTGCAAGGATTATCAATATGTGGGCTGACTGTAACCTTGATTTGGCCATGACAATTGATTTTCAGCATCATGGAATGTCACTGATCTGCAGAACAGGACAGGTCACTCTGGACAGCATCAAGTATCTCACCTCACTGCGGTATTATTTGTAAGTTATGATTAGTAACTGGTGTGCAATAAAGGAACTGTAAAATAAATTTTAATATGTTTGTGCCTCAGCAAATTTGGTTTAGTATTACCTGCTGTCATGATTTACTATTGCTGTATGTACTGGCTCTGCATATGTCCTCACTCCTCAGTGGCTTTGTTCACATTACGGACATCTATGGCTTGGTGTGCTGCCAATGTAGAAAGCTAGGTAGCTACAACACATGTTGTCTACCACACAAGCATTCATTCAGCTTCATTCATCTGTTCTGTAAGTTCAAGATCTGCTGGCTAGTGAGCCAGGTACTGATCTGGTAGCATCCATCCATCCATTTTCTAAACTGCTTAGTCCCAAACAGGACCATGGGGGGCTGGTGTCAATCCCAGCCAGCTGTGGGTGAGAGGCGGGGTACACCCTGGACAGGTCGCCAGTCCATCGTAGGGCTTACACACAGACGAACAACCACTCACACACACAATCACTCAGATCTGGTAGCAATCTACAGGAAATACATTCTGTAGATTGCTTCTTCTATTGCAGGGATTTTCAACCCCCTGGTGGTTTGCAAAGGCATTACAGGTGGTTCCTGACCATGTATTCAATAATATAATTTCACCGTAGATTTTAAGATCATTGTTTGTGAATATTAAATTCATACAAATATATAACATTTATTAAAGCCAAGGTGACTTTGAGGATTAAAATCGTGCCCATCCAGTTTATAAACCCTACAACAGTAGTTCTCAGACATTTATTTAGTCAGAATGGTAGTTCTAGGGGCACAATTGATTGAAAACCCCTGATCTATTGTTATTCCTGTAGGGTAGACTGTGTTTTTCTCAGCAGTGACATCAAACGTTTAGAGAAGGCTGCAGCAAATCAAGTGCAAGTATAAACAGTTTTATCTTTATATCGACATCATTCGCATGCACAATTTCCAATGCGTTGAACATAACCACAGTTTCACAACCTGTTTTGCCGCTATGAGCATAAATAAACCTACCACCCACACTGAGCTGTTTGTTTCTCATATTGCCCACTTACCTACCTATCTGGAAATAGTTCCCGGTGTTCTCATAATTACTTACTGTTAACTGCTCCTCTAAACTTCCTGTTATTCTTTGTACAAGCTGTTCACATGTACCCACCACCTACCAGTCCTGTTCAAGTTGTGCTCCTGTTGTGCTACCATTAAAGTTCAGTTCTTGCACTACCAACATCGCTGTGCTTCTGGTTTTGCATTTGACTCCAAAAGCATTTAACTATTAGACTTACACTAATTTTGAAATTTTGATGGTAAACTTAAACAACTTACCCTTTAAGATCACAACTTAAACCAGGGGGTAATATCAGCAGAAAGTATTGGTAATAAACATGCATATATATATACAGAAGGTTAGAGTTTTAAACATTTTTAATGTGTTGAACTTCCCGTGACATGTTAAACATTTGTCCTGTGGCCCTCCAGTCCTGTTAAAAGGCTTGGGCAACATCACCATTTCTCAGCCCATATGACTGAGATTGAATTGCCCTTCCAGCCCCCATGTCTGAGCAGTGAAGATATAGATCCTAAAGTAAGAGCTGGAAGATGGATGATGGTATGATGACGGTGATGGCAGTGCTGCTGGGGAAAGGTGGAAGACAAAGTGTCCTGTTGTTTGTCAGAGATCAGATGCTATCGAGGCAGGGGGGTGTCTGCTTCTGCTCATCTCCTCTTCACAGGCCGAGCGCTGCATATAGCAGGTAGTTTACGTAAAGGATAAAGAGTAACCCAGGGATTGTTATCCACTAGCTGGCCAAGCAGAAGCAGTGTGGATTACTAGAGTCTGACTGTAGCCTCTCCACTTGTTTTACACCTCAAGAGGATCCTAATTGAGCTAAATCTCATTATTTATGGCTGGCTGTGGAGACGGTAATCAGTGGCTGGTGTGTTTTTAAACAGATCAGTCAGGAGCTGCGTTTGCTAATGCAAGCGTGTGCCTAGCATGCACACACATACAGGTTACTCTCAGGAGAAGACTTAGCAATGGGAGGGGAAATGTTCTCTGGTCATTAGAGGCTCTGATACTCTCATCACTGTTGCACATGTTGGAGTCTATATTTGTGTTTGGAAACACGTGAGGTAGTGAGGAGGACAGAGATTATAAGAAAGCATTTTAGCTGTAGACAAAGCGAACATGGAGAAATAATCACCACTGTCACTTGTAAATGGCAAATTTAATATTTTCATAAAACAACAGTTAACGAGATATTTTCCTCACCTCTTTTTTTTCTGATTTAATGAATCCCAGTGATGTAGATCCAGAACATTCACTGCAAGCAGCTACCTGGACCAGCAATTTCCCATATTAATAAAAGGCGGGGAACATTGATATGAAGATATGATGTTTCATTGCTGGCTGATATGAAAATTATGAATGGCGACAGAGGGCACAGGCTGACCCTGTGTGGAGCCAGGGTGATGAGGGGTCTGCAGCTCCACAGATAGACAATATGGAAGAGAAACTCAACAACAACAAGAGCTGTTCACATCAATGTCATGCTTTCTGGACTGCTGAGAAAATGAACTGGGCTCAGAACAAAGGCTGTATTAGGAGAGCAAAAAGAGAAAAATTAAGCAAGCAAGGCAGAAAAATAAAGATGGAGGGGGAGCGAGGAATGTGTTAATATCTGTCAGACAAAAGAGGAAAAAGATATACCACTAAATGGTGGTGGGGAGAATTTGCAAAGATTTTGAGATGGTGTGAGGTGATGTGGAACAGTGGAGAAGCCAGAGGAAACCATGGGGGGCTGGTGTCAATCCCAGCCAGCTGTGGGTGAGAGGCGGGGTACACCCTGGACAGGTCGCCAGTCCATCGTAGGGCTTACACACAGACGAACAACCACTCACACACACAATCACTCAGATCTGGTAGCAATCTACAGGAAATACATTCTGTAGATTGCTTCTTCTATTGCAGGGATTTTCAACCCCCTGGTGGTTTGCAAAGGCATTACAGGTGGTTCCTGACCATGTATTCAATAATATAATTTCACCGTAGATTTTAAGATCATTGTTTGTGAATATTAAATTCATACAAATATATAACATTTATTAAAGCCAAGGTGACTTTGAGGATTAAAATCGTGCCCATCCAGTTTATAAACCCTACAACAGTAGTTCTCAGACATTTATTTAGTCAGAATGGTAGTTCTAGGGGCACAATTGATTGAAAACCCCTGATCTATTGTTATTCCTGTAGGGTAGACTGTGTTTTTCTCAGCAGTGACA
Source organism: Monopterus albus (assembly GCF_001952655.1). Lineage (NCBI taxonomy): Eukaryota > Metazoa > Chordata > Actinopteri > Synbranchiformes > Synbranchidae > Monopterus > Monopterus albus. Next base: position 549,414 of record NW_018128159.1, read on the forward strand.
TCAAACGTTTAGAGAAGGCTGCAGCAAATCAAGTGCAAGTATAAACAGTTTTATCTTTATATCGACATCATTCGCATGCACAATTTCCAATGCGTTGAACATAACCACAGTTTCACAACCTGTTTTGCCGCTATGAGCATAAATAAACCTACCACCCACACTGAGCTGTTTGTTTCTCATATTGCCCACTTACCTACCTATCTGGAAATAGTTCCCGGTGTTCTCATAATTACTTACTGTTAACTGCTCCTCTAAACTTCCTGTTATTCTTTGTACAAGCTGTTCACATGTACCCACCACCTACCAGTCCTGTTCAAGTTGTGCTCCTGTTGTGCTACCATTAAAGTTCAGTTCTTGCACTACCAACATCGCTGTGCTTCTGGTTTTGCATTTGACTCCAAAAGCATTTAACTATTAGACTTACACTAATTTTGAAATTTTGATGGTAAACTTAAACAACTTACCCTTTAAGATCACAACTTAAACCAGGGGGTAATATCAGCAGAAAGTATTGGTAATAAACATGCATATATATATACAGAAGGTTAGAGTTTTAAACATTTTTAATGTGTTGAACTTCCCGTGACATGTTAAACATTTGTCCTGTGGCCCTCCAGTCCTGTTAAAAGGCTTGGGCAACATCACCATTTCTCAGCCCATATGACTGAGATTGAATTGCCCTTCCAGCCCCCATGTCTGAGCAGTGAAGATATAGATCCTAAAGTAAGAGCTGGAAGATGGATGATGGTATGATGACGGTGATGGCAGTGCTGCTGGGGAAAGGTGGAAGACAAAGTGTCCTGTTGTTTGTCAGAGATCAGATGCTATCGAGGCAGGGGGGTGTCTGCTTCTGCTCATCTCCTCTTCACAGGCCGAGCGCTGCATATAGCAGGTAGTTTACGTAAAGGATAAAGAGTAACCCAGGGATTGTTATCCACTAGCTGGCCAAGCAGAAGCAGTGTGGATTACTAGAGTCTGACTGTAGCCTCTCCACTTGTTTTACACCTCAAGAGGATCCTAATTGAGCTAAATCTCATTATTTATGGCTGGCTGTGGAGACGGTAATCAGTGGCTGGTGTGTTTTTAAACAGATCAGTCAGGAGCTGCGTTTGCTAATGCAAGCGTGTGCCTAGCATGCACACACATACAGGTTACTCTCAGGAGAAGACTTAGCAATGGGAGGGGAAATGTTCTCTGGTCATTAGAGGCTCTGATACTCTCATCACTGTTGCACATGTTGGAGTCTATATTTGTGTTTGGAAACACGTGAGGTAGTGAGGAGGACAGAGATTATAAGAAAGCATTTTAGCTGTAGACAAAGCGAACATGGAGAAATAATCACCACTGTCACTTGTAAATGGCAAATTTAATATTTTCATAAAACAACAGTTAACGAGATATTTTCCTCACCTCTTTTTTTTCTGATTTAATGAATCCCAGTGATGTAGATCCAGAACATTCACTGCAAGCAGCTACCTGGACCAGCAATTTCCCATATTAATAAAAGGCGGGGAACATTGATATGAAGATATGATGTTTCATTGCTGGCTGATATGAAAATTATGAATGGCGACAGAGGGCACAGGCTGACCCTGTGTGGAGCCAGGGTGATGAGGGGTCTGCAGCTCCACAGATAGACAATATGGAAGAGAAACTCAACAACAACAAGAGCTGTTCACATCAATGTCATGCTTTCTGGACTGCTGAGAAAATGAACTGGGCTCAGAACAAAGGCTGTATTAGGAGAGCAAAAAGAGAAAAATTAAGCAAGCAAGGCAGAAAAATAAAGATGGAGGGGGAGCGAGGAATGTGTTAATATCTGTCAGACAAAAGAGGAAAAAGATATACCACTAAATGGTGGTGGGGAGAATTTGCAAAGATTTTGAGATGGTGTGAGGTGATGTGGAACAGTGGAGAAGCCAGAGGAAGAAAAAGAAAGGAGAAAGATGGTGGTTTGAGAGTTTAGAAACCTCTCAACCATATGCATTTCTGTGTCTGCAATATACATACAAATAGGAAAGCAATGAGCAGAGTTTTTTTTCAGAGCCACATTATGCTGAACAATGCAAGCTCCAGCCATTAACACACAGAGCTGCAGACTTTTAGTTTCACATTTTCCCTTGTCAATCTTCTTCTGGTGCACAAAAAAAGTTTACTTGCAACCCTCCATTTTTTCAAACCTCAGTTTTTATTCGTGACTATAGGAAGATGAAGTCGTGCCTTGTGTTCATAAAGTTATTTTAATGCACAAGTTTTTGTTGTTTTTTTTGCCAGTAGACAGAATGGGAAATGAAAACAAGACAGACAGAGAGATCCTGGTGTCTGTATAAGGACCTAGTTTTAATTTAGGCTCATACAGGTACAAAAAGAGCTCCAACATACACACGGATAACACAGGAAGACATAAAGCCCCAGGGAAGGAGCTCTGGTTTTGGCTGCCAATCAGATTGTTGGATGAGGGGAGAAACTATGTGGAGCAGATATTTTATTGAGAGACATGAACACTTGAGAGGACATTTTAATGTCCGTTTTGCATCAAAGAGCTTGGCTAGCAACAGGAGAAAAATGTCATGGTGTGTGTATTCTTCAGTCTATATGTGGACCAACTTCACTTTTAGACTAGAGGACATTTTTGGAACATGACGATTCATGATGTTTTACACTTTTCTAAAGGGGCTTTTTGAAGGTTGGGGTTGGTTTTATGGTTAGCAACAGAATGAAATTTAAGTTGCATTTAGGGTAAAGTTTATGCTTTATCTGTATGGGTCCTCACAAGTAGTAAAAGAACAATGAACAGAAACCAGTCAGTGATCACTAAGCCAAAGTTTTGACACAGCGCAAAATATGCAATGTATTGCTTGTCTCACTCATACACATTATTTATCAAGTGTGTGCCTTAGCAATAGCACATTTTGACAATGTTAGTGGTGTGGCAACAGAGGCCAGTTTAGGATAGACTGTCATATAATTTTAGTGACATTCATGTCCTCAAAAGATGAATCCTTCTTACTTGGTTGATCCTCGATTTATCATCTAGCACTATCATCACATAACTATTGTAACTTGTGCAGTACTTTGGTTTATGAGCAAATATCAGCAAAATGAATGACAGCATCAACCTCAACTGTCCTTTGTGTTTATTATAGGGCTAATTAACTAGCAAAATATTAAAGTAATATGATAAACATTGCACCTGCTAAACACAGGATGTTAGCATTGTCTTTGTGAGGATGTTATTATGCTGGTGTTAGCATTTAACTCAAAGCACCACTGTGACACAGGACAAACCACAGACTGTATGTAAAGACTGATGACATGCCGGGTCTTAGAAAATGTAGCCACCACAAGTGGCTTGCTCCCTGGTGGCTGCTTGCATAAACCCAAGCACCTCCATGTTAGCATATGGGACATGAGCCAAACTATTTAAAGAACAAATTTTTTCCAAAGGTGATTTCTGTCATTTTGGTTATAGATATTATCACTCAGATCTTTGCACAGGTGATCATTTGTCTGATGTTTGTTTTTTAAAAAGTAAATAGGGGAGTATTTCAGGTGATTGATGCAGTAGCTTTGATTGGTGGCCTGATATCATGGCTCCACCTCTGGGTTCCACTGGGCAGAATCTGGCTGCAAAATGTGTCAGGAAAGCAAGATGGCCACCCCTGTACTCTCTAAATTTTGGCTTCACTTTAGCCAGTGTGTGACACAGCATGTGGAAGTTTTGAGTGTTACTGACGGGAGTGTGCCTGAACATGGCTCCATAAACACAGGGGTGTTAGGGCAGGAGTTTAAGAGGGCGGAGAGGTGTGGAACAAGGGGAGCCAGTGTAAATGTTTGTCAGAGAGTGTGAACTGGTAAAAGCATGAATGTATGGCTCACTGAAAAACAGAACAGCCCACATATGTGTGACTCTGCTTGTGTGTGGTCTGAGAGCATGTCTGGGTGTGTCAGTGGATCACTGATCATATGTGAACATTTGATTTTTACGTAACATGCATGTTCAGTTGTCTTTGTTTGTACATACAATAGTGTAGAAGGCAGCAAAGAGATTTATTTTGTCTTTGTGTGTGTGCAGGTCATTGTGAGAGGAGCCGGCTGCAGCCTCCTCTCTCCTCTCCTGCAATAATCAGTAAGAGTGGAGACCTAGCTTTCTTTACCTCTCCCTGCCTGTGGTTTGTTCACATACCGTCTCAGCCGAGCGGCTAGGAATGTGTGTGTGTGTGTGTGTGTGTGTGTGTATGTGTGTGTGTGTGTGTTCTCATGTGTCTTTGAGTCTGTGCACCTACAGTAAACTTACATTTTGTGTGCACAGTAATGTGTTAGTGTGTGTGTGAGAGGGAGAGCTTTGGTGCATTTGTGTGTAAGAACAGGGGGTGGGGGTTGAAGAGGCCCTGTAAGGGAGAAGACAGAAAACCTGAAGGTAGTTAGTTTGCCTTTTCAGTGCAGTAAACAGCACATTATACACATGAATTCAAACCAGCCTATTGTAAAACATTTGCACATCATATAAAAATGATAAACACTTTAATCAAACTGTACTGAAGGTACAGTAGCTTGGCTGAATGTTAGTCCTGGGAAGGTTAATATTCTGAAAATGAAAAATACAAATCTGAATTTTCCATCAGAGTGCAGGCTTCATGTGCAATATGCTGATGTGTTGTGCTGTATTAGAAAAAAAATGCAGCTGGAGCAGTGTTGTTTGTTGGACACACAAGCCCGGATGCAGGAAGAAGGGAACAGAGGAAAGCATTAAAACACCACTGCTTATATGTTTTCCCAGATAGTATGTGGACTTGGTGAGCCTCTCTACTGTTTCCCAGAAACTGACAAACACATATGTCTGTACTTCTATCTTTGTGAGGACACCAGTGAGCTAACCCCTTACTTTACTTTCACCTCAACCATCACAACTAAATACTTAACCCACCTAATTCTAATCTGAGCCCTAAAACCAAGCCTTAAACCTCAAACAGCCCTTATGAGGACAAGACAATGTCCTTTGTCAGAAACGCCAACTGGTCCTCATAATGTATAGTCAAACAAGTACACACACTGCCACTATAAAGTTCATTAATGAATTGCAGCTCTTGGACAAGGCACAACGCAGGGTTTATATTACACTGGCTTAGCATGATCCTTCAGCTGATATAATCATGATGTGATGAGAGGTTGTGATGACACATGTACAGAGAACATTTGGTGCCTCTCCAAAATATGTCACTGTTACAATAGCCCATTTACCATGATGATAAAATGACTTATGAAAAAAAGTGCTCATTATGTTCTATTGTTATACATCTTAATTAAACTGTTACACTGAAAGTGTTTGGCCCAGCAGTCTAGGATTTTATCAGGAGATACTAGAGCTGGTCCATCACCTGTGACTGGCCAACTGTGCCTGCCAGTGCGTTTTGTTTTGGTTTTTTTCCTCCCCCCACAGATGGAACTGGTTTGTGTCATCCAACACACATACAGCTACAATGAGATCAGCACAGTCTGGGTGGAAACACAACTTTATTCCGATTTTCACTGTGGAATCACTTGTTTCACACAGCACAGCATCACCAGGTCACAGTCAACGTTTGCTCTCATGCTTGGATTAAACACAAAGAAATGGGAATTTAGTTTTTAAATATGTAACTTTTAAGGGCTGATCAAACATTTGGAAATGCCACACCAGTCAGTTTGTACTCCGTCTTTAAATAGCTCTGCACCCCCATGCATCATCAGCTGGTGAGCGTGAAAATGGTGGGTGAAATCTCAATATAGAATTTGCTTTTAACAGAGGTTGTGCAGAAAGACAACTGCACAGATTCTCAGCACAAAAGCACCTGCAACTCCTCCTTGCTTCTATAAGTAGCATTTATCCTGCCGATTTAGTTGGCTGCAGTCTGAAGTTTTGCTAACGTGTTGCTCATATGACTGAACTCTTATGCTGAGACTTTGAAATATAAATAGTTTCAATGAGCACAACAATCCCTGCAGCTTTATCTGTAGCTCTGTATTAACTTATGTATTTTGTATACCCAATAATTACAAAAATGTCTGCACACTGTCTCTGTAATGAGATGAATTTACATCAGATTTCACAGGCTGTTATTAAACTGTCAGTGGACAAACTCCTGAAATCTTGATAACATCACAGATTCCAGTAGCTTTGAGAAAGAGCTTTTCATACTTGCATGATTAGATTGGATTTAAAGATTATCATATTAAATGAACAATAGTGTCAGATTGTCTGTGGTTTAGTGACAATGAGCAGAAGATCGCTGACTCTCTTGTTCAATCAATGTGCAACAAGGCTCCAGCGGAGAAGCAGCACTTCTCACTTCCCAAGTTGGGCGGCAGCAGGTCAGCTGGAACGTGATGTTAGATCTGTAATTTGCTGTTAAGGCATGGCTGGAGCTGTAGGTGAGAGTTAGAAAAAAAAAAGTGAATGTATATTTTAAAAAATCTATCATGTATTAATGGGAACAGTCAAGTCAGCTTTATTTATATATTCCAACATCACAAGTGATGCATCTTCCTCAAGGGGCTTTACAATCTGTACAACCCTGAACATGCTTTATACTTGGTGGGTGTTCAGATTGAAGACAGCCCTGTGTAAAAAAATAAAAAATGCTGCATTGATGGGGGTATGTTGTTTCATGCACTGAAGTCCAGTCTGAATAGCCGATTACTGTGGAAGGGTTCCTCACATACAAAAGCATGGCAGTCTTTAATGCTATGAATCTCTATCTTTTACCACAAGGATCGCCAGGTGAACAGTGTCCATGTAAAAATGTTCCACCAGGAATGTGATTATACATGTTTGAATGGCCACTGTAGCGCCTTACTGGATGACGCTGCACTGTGGCAGAAGCTGAAAGTGGTTCAACTTTTTGGTATCTTTTTGTAGAAGCCCTGAGGATGGAAAACACTGACTACAGAGTGAAACTAATCCTGACAATGTCAGATTTCCTTTTTTTTAACAGATTCTTTTGTTGGGTTTTGAAGATTTATCTAATTTTCTCTAGGAAAGGTTAAAAAACTTGCATGGCAATGTCTGAACATATAAAGAAAATTTACCTTTGGACTGTTTGCAATGAGTTCACTGTGTTAGGAACGCTCTGGTAGGGAGATGAGCGAGTAAATAATGACGGACCCAGGTAGCTGACTTCGGTGCAAGAAGTGCTCTATTTATTTACAGTGACGATAAATATGTGTACAACCAGGTGAAGGAATACGGAGCAGAACCGGGTGTCGAGCGGCAGTCCTGGAAAACATACAGTCAGTGATGGGATGATAAGGAGGAGGCCGGGCTGCGGACGCTAACAGTTATTGGGAGACTGAGCATCGACCTGCGTGGTGGAGTGATGTGGAGTTGAGGAGATCCGTGGTCCAGAGAAGCAATAGCGGCTGGGAAGACAAGACACGGGGCACAAGGCAGGAACATAGCTGGGGAGAAAAGCGTGAGCAAAAAAATTATATATAAGACAAATAATAGGTAGGCATAGAATAGGGCTAGAGTCTAGAAAGAACTGGCAGGGAAGTAGACAGTGAGCACGGTATAAATAGGAAGAAACTAATCAGGTGCAGCTGGTGGTGATTCAGGGGACGTGAAGCAGGTGTGTCAGATAAAGAAATCGGGGTAAGGGAGCTAACATAGAGGGAGAGAAGTGAGAGAGGCAGGTGCAGCCGGGCAAACCTGACACACGGGTTTATGATTAGAACGTTTTACAGTCATTATTTATGCCATTTATTCATTTGTATTGCTACACTAATATTTAAATGTTTTATTATTCATTTCCTGGACCATGTTCTTTATATGTTTACAATATACGATTTAGTTATTGTCCATCCTGTAAATCTGTTATTTTCATCTTTTCTGTACACATGACATCTATTGCTTTTCCATCCTGAAAGAAGGGTGCTCTCTCTTGTTTGCTCTTCCTGAGGTTTCATTCATCTCACCCCGACAGTCCCCTAGCTCCTTTACCTGCTCTCTTCTCCCCTCTTACCAATTGGTTGGTTTTATTCTATCCAACACTATTCCATACACTCCACTTTTCAGTCACCCATGCACACATCTTGTGACTGACTGTTGGTTATTTTGTGTTGCACTATGTTTGTTTGAAAGAAAATTGTTGCCTGCAGTCAGTTTTTTCCTTGATTTTGTTGGTGACTATCAAGCCAGATCATGAAACCCATTAAAAGGATTTTGGAGGGAGTTTTCCTGATCAGATTTGAGGGTCGAAGGACAGAGGGTGTCATATGCTATAGTCTACAGATTGTAAAGCCCCTTCAGGCCAATTTGGGGTTTGTGATACTGGTCTATATAAATAAAATCTGACTTGATTAATGATTATAAGACTTCAGTAATTTAGGTTCAGGTGATAATGGGTATATCTGAATGAAGCTTTTCTGTCCCACTCTGACCCTCTCACCTCTGCCCACACACACTTGTACAAAGTTGTGTCTGAGTAAAAAGGAATGTACAATATGCTGCCATCTCTCACCTCTCTTTGAGCTCATCCTAAGCCACCGCCCTTTCTAATTCCAGCCTGCATCTCGCTGCCTAAAAAAAGGAAAACACAGAGTCATAAACATGCCAGATTAGGTCAGAGTTGGTTGGTTTCATAACCATTCTGTGACCTCTTTACTCTACCCCTCTTTTCTTTCCCCATCTGTCTTGCTCTCTCTTTCCAGCACTTTTCTCTGCCCTCTCTCTTTTCCTTCATCTTGCTGCTCTCCACTTTCTGCAGACCAATCTGTCTTCTCTTTCGCTCTCTTTTCCAATCTTCCCTGTACCCCTCTCTCTTTTTATGCGCTCTATCTTCACACTCTTCCACCCACTTTATAAGGTCCCGCTGTACCTCTACACTTCACACTTGCATTCTTTGTATTTTCCTTCCCCTTTTTTCCTGCTCTGTCTTTTTTTCTTCACCCAGTTATTTTCCCTTATTTGTGCTACGACCATCTTAGTCACCAACTCTCAGCAGCAATGATGTCTCGACATGCCAAAAAGACATTTTATAACAGCATCTATAGCCAAGTCAATGCATAGATAGCTTCTAGAAACCATAAAAAAGACAGTGAGATTGATGAAAATAGCATTGGGGTGCAGTGTCCTGGTACATGAGGAAAACCAGCTCTGCCACTGCAGTGGTTTAGTGTGAATCTTACACAACATGTTTGTCACTGTGGGGTGCGGGGTTCATTGGTACGGGCTGTTCGTTCCCTGTATGACAAGAGTAGGAGCTTGGTTTGCATCGCATGTTGGATTCCGCCAAAGCTGCCCTTTATCACTGATTCTGCTCATTATTTTTATGGACCGAATTTCTAGGCGCAGACAGGGAATGGAGGGTGTCTGTTTTGGTGGCCGTAGAATCTCATCTCTGCTCTTTGCGGATGATGTGGCTCTGTTGGCTTCATCAGTTAAAGGCCTACAGGGTGCACTGGAGGGGTTTGCAGCCGAGTGTGAAGTGGTGGGGATGAGAATTAGCACTTCCAAATCTGAGGACATGGATTGCCCTCTCCGGGTTGGGGGCGATTTGCTCCCGCAAGTGGAGGAGTTTAAGTATCTTGGGGTCTTGTTCCTGAGTGAGGGAAAAATTTAGCTGCAGGTTGACAGATGGATCGGAGCGGCGTGCACAGTAATGCGGTCTCTGTACTGGTCTGTTGTGGTGAAGGAGCTGAGTCGTAAGGTGAAACTCAATTTACCAGTCAATCTATGTTCCTGCCCTCACCTATGGCCATGAACTTTGGATCATGACTGAAAGAATGTGATTGCGGATACAAGCGGCAGAAATGAGTTTCCTCCGGAGAGTGGCTATGCGCACCCTTAGGGATGGGGTGCGGAGCTCAGTCACCAGTGAGGAGCTCAGAGAGGGCCGCTGCTTTACTGGTTTCGTTGAGCAGAACCAGTTGAGGTGGCTTGGGCACCTGTTTAGGATGCTCCCTGGACACCTCCCTGGGGAGGTATTCCGGGCACGTCCCTCCAGAAGAATGTCTCGGGACAGACCCAGGACACGTTTTCAGAGTCTATGTCTCCCGGCTGGCCTGGGAATGCCTTGGGGTTCCTCCTGAGGAGCTAAAGGAGGTGTGTGGGGAGAGGGAAGTCTGGGAGGCTCTGCTTGGACTACTGCCCCTGCGACCCGATCTCGGATAAAGCGGACAAAGATGGATGGATGGACGAATATATATACATATAAATATGTCAATGATAAAAGAAAAAGAGCAAGCTAACAAAAATGGAAAATGATTAATCAAATATAATGTTTAATACACTGGGCTATCATTGCATTTTATCTTTTGCTACTGTATCTATACTGTAAATGCTGTATGTGCAATACTAGAACATGGTTGAGCCATATGGAGAAGTATAGGTGCAACATCCACTGCATATAATGTATCATTAGCTTATGTGGAATTTAACTATCTGCACCATCTGGACCAAAACACACTGCATCACACAAAATGGCACAGATATATATTTTACTACTGGGACTAATGTTTCTAGGAATTCTTGTGTGCATTGTTAAACACAAACTCCTTTAGGAATGGATTTTGAATAATTTATTGGCCATAAAACTCCTTGATCACAGCTTTTCAGAAACATGTAATCTAACCCAGAGTTGAAAACAAACAGCACGGCCACTGGGCACATTTGTGGCCAAATATTCTGTAAGCTGTTGTGGTAATTTAATTAGTCAAGAAAGAATGTGATTAATCAAATCAATTAGATTGCATGATGAAACATAAATCATGTTTAGCCAGTCTCATTATCAACCTCAGGGTGGACGTGTGTATGTGTGTCTCAATATGGCAATGTGTCCAAGTGTGACAGTGAGAAAATGTGGGTCTATCCTTCAACAGCAACCATTTTATCTGGGTGGCAGCCTCTGTTTGTGTGTGTGTTGGCGTGTACAGCTAGTGTACACTAGAGAGTAGTTAGAGAGGAGAAAGCAAGGGATAAGCATTTGCAGGCTGAAATTATGGGTAATTTTCCAACAGCAGCAAAATTAAAGCCCCCCAAAACAAAACAAAGAGGGCAAATTTGCTCCCTGGACGAGACTGTCACTGATACAGAGAGAGAGAAATGACTGTGATGCATACAATACAATGCTTGAGGCAGCATCCACAATGCAAATATTGACAAGTGATGTCCCTCATGTTATTCAGTCAGTTTGGTTCATGCATGGCAGCTTTCTCATCTCTTTCCTTTGGCCCCTGAAATGGCTAAAGCTTTTTCTGGTTGCCATGGTGCCACCATACAGCACTGTGCCATATTAGTCCAGCCACACACGTCCAGATGCTCGTTCGGTTTGTTTGTTGTTTGTATTATGAGTGCATATTCAGATCAGACCCATAGTGTGTGTCCAGCTCTGACAGGGAAACACCCCAGTAATATGGACACTGTAGTCATGTGAAAATTAGCTAGAATGTTTTTTTCTTTTTGTGTGTGCTTTTTGTGCTTGTCATTTTTATTTTGATGTGCAAGCATTTCTGACATTATAAAGCTACAGCATATTAAAGGTGTTTGTCAGTCATCTGGGGGCTTTAAAACAGATTGAAAACATGGGATTTACAAATAAAGACCCCAAGTGAAGCCATACTTTCCAAGTTCTATTCCAAAAGTATTATTTACTTCATTTTTTTGTTTTAAGAAACACTATTTACCATATGTTCTAGACCATTGTGTTATCAGTGGCACCGGCTTGATAGAACTAGGTCTCTGTGGTGAAAAGTAACTAAGTACATTTGCTCACATACTGTACTTAGGCACAATTTTGAGGTATCTGTACTTGCGTATTTTCATTGTTTCATTGATTCATTCAAGTATTTTCTGTTTCATATTTTGAAAGACATTTTAAAGGCAAATATTGTAGGATACTTTTTACTCCACTACATTTATTTTATAACTTTAGTTACTAGTTACTTTTCAGAACTTGATCAATCCAAAAATACAGTATAATTATAAGACTTTATTGATCCCTGGTGGGAAATTCACAAGTAACCTAGCAGTAATTCAAATCATAAGCATATTAGGCAGTTAAAATTAGCTGCACCTTTACCAGCTGCAACATTAAATGTGATGTTCACAATAATGCATCAGTAAATGTATCCAATAATATGGTATACATTAATGTTAAATGTACCATTCTGCATGAGTACTTTTAGTACTTTACATATGTTTTGATGCTAATACATCTGAACTTTTACCTAAGTAGTATTTTGAATACAGGACTTTTACTTGTAACATAGTATTTTTACACTGTTGTATTGGTACTTTTACTTAAGTGAGGGATCTGAGTACTTCTTCCACCACTGTTGAGTCTATGGGCAAGTCAAGAAGCTGTGGCTAGTTCATATGTGTCTTTAACAATAGCACAGAACCATTCTGAAACATCAGAGAAAAATTACATTCAATGTGATCACTGCTAGATTTGTATGCTTGCAAGTTAATAATTGTTTAACTTTGAAAACGTTTCAGCCTCCAACAGTAAGTGATGTAGTAGATACTGATTTATATGGGCTCCCAAGTTTTTTTTCATGCTGAATGATTGTTCTAACTAAAGCTTGATTTATGGTTCTGTGTTACATCTACACTGTACCTATGGCGATGGTAACAGGTTTGTATCCTACACTGTAACCTGACATGCACCTCTCCAGAAATATAGCTGCATGTCAGTGACATAAAGAACAACAAATGTGATTGGTTGCATCACATTTCCTCATTCACATCTCTCAGTGGCTGGACGACCACAGAAAACCCCTCCATGTTTTGTTTCATTTGGTTCAGTGGTTGTACAGACCATCTCCTCTGACGTCTTGTCTTTTATGTGTTGCGGTAATTTCAGTAAAAGCAACTGCTGGTCAACATCTATTAGTTTTAATTCCAACATGACCTGCTCAGTTTCAGTTGCCATTGTTTGTAATTGGTGAGAAAAAGCAACGCAGTGGCATAAATGCAACACCTCCAACTAGCATTTTGGCAGTGTAATTCCAAGGCCTCACAGACACACCAGCACACAAGTCTAAATTCTCACAACAGCATAGGCTCAATGTAGATTCAACACAGAACCATAAATCAAGCTTTACTGTTACCATGGAGATGACGCTGGGACTTCCAGCATCCAGCAGATATAAAGCAACATAAGTTTTGGAGCTGTGTTTCTACCTGTTGAATGTAAATCATTCTACTTTTAGTTCTTCAGTTTCTGACTTCACCAATTCTTGAGGGAAAATCTGGTTCACATAGTGAACAGTTCATCAGAGCTTTTTGGCTGAAAGCAACAGCCTGTTACATTCTGGAAAAGAGGATGATGAAACCAAAGGTTTGTGAATGCATAACCAAAACGGTGAGCTAAAACAAACAAAAATGCTCAGAGGAGCTGAGAGGGAAATTCTCTGTGGGTTTGTCATGATTAACAGTGTCTTTGACATGTAATACTATCCATTATTAATAAAAATGTATGGAGCTCCATGTGAATTTTGTTATTGTAAACAGAGAAATGTGGCAAAATTGGAGTTAGAGCTGTAAACAGTTTGTCTTCCAAATGTTGATTAATTCAGCCTCAAGTTCTGACAAGCGAGCTCTGAGATGGAAGAGTAATAGAGGGTGAAGTCGGGTAGGCGTGACTCATCCTGTTCTGATAATCACCACAGCTGAAATTATAAGATGGTATGCATATCAATGAGAACTGAGCTACCATGACAACTCCCAATAAAATGAATATTTCTCCTAATATGTGTACTTTTTTCTCATTTAGTTCTCACGTTTTGTCAATTACACAAGCTCTGGATATGTAGTGGTGTGAAATGTCAGTATACTACCAGCAGTGTCTTCAATGAAACATCCTTTTAATGCTGTATGTGTCTCCGAGTGCGAGGTGAAAGCAGCCACAGTGCAGAATGAGGGTTAATTAACTAAACCTCACAGTGACACTGCACATCTCCTGTTCTTTCCTTTCCTTTCTTTTCTCCTTTTGTGCTCAAGGTGCCCAGGGCCACTTCTATAGATGCTGTTGTTTCCAGTGACACCAGAACAACCATCATTAAAAGCCAAGCCAGCAATATAGCCCTCAGCACAGTAATCCCATCACAAGGAAATGGGGTAACAACCTCTGTCTAATCCTTCATTAGCCTAACTCCTCCCCACATATCTTAACACACCACCACCACCCTCGCAGCACCAGTAATTAGCTTAGCGCTAACAAGTCTCCAGAGGTAGCAATAGTTCATCTCAGCTGCTACAACTCATGTTAAAGTTCAAAAGCGCTGCAAGAACAATGGCTAAAAACCTGTCTTTTACTCCATATCACATAGTCCACAACTTTTTTCACTAATGACAACTTAGCTTTCAGAAATCATTTTAACAATAATAAATTAAGTTGCTTGGTTATCATTCTATCTACAAATCAGGCAAAATCCTGAAGAAAAAACAGGTAAATTAATGTGAAATGACAAATTTAAAATTATATTAGTATAGTTAACATGGGACCACAAAAGTGTTCATTTGTTTGCCTGATTTTCAAAAGTAAGACATGATGCTATTGCCAGTTTCAAGGGTGACATCAAGGTATTAATACATTTTAAATGATATTTGTTCAAAGTGTATGGTTTAACTACTGCTTTAGAAAACCTGTGACATGCTGTTATGGTTAGTCCCCCTCACCAGGAGGGTGAGGGAGAACTGAGGTTGGACTCAAGACTGCTGACCCAGGTGCTAGTAAAAATGGTGGTTTAATGGTGGGGATACAAAAGGAATAGAGTCAATGAATACATACAACAGGGCTGAGCAAAGACGGCTGAGGAGAACAGGACGACCAAGGGAGTAGACAGGGTAACAGCAGGAACCAGGAGAGGAGGAGGATCAGAACGGACAAGGGAACAGACAAGCCAACCAGGAGGGTAGGCGAACGAAAACGGAAATCCACAGCACAGGAACTGTCAGCGTGGAAAACAAAATGACATATAATACATACCACGAAACTATGTCTGTTACGGGGTATGGGAGTTAGGTAAGGTAGATAGTTAATGCTCTGGCAACGACGGAGCGTCTGCCAGAGGTATAAATAAGGAGGACAGGTAATCATCGGGATGCACCACAGCTGTGCGCACCGACAAACGAGTCGCTAATTACTGGAATGCAACACAGCTGAGGTGCAGAGCCCGCAGGTCGAGAGAGCAGAGGAAAGAAAGGTGGAAGAGAGGCAGGTCGCGCCGAGCGGACCTGACACATGCAGTAAGTAATTGATTTTTAGACATGCTAGCAGCATGATTGTAGGGATAGAAAGGTCAATCCACCACTGTGGTCCAGACTGAGCTATCTTACACACTACTTAATAGATTGCCATGCTAACTGGTACAAACGTTCATGGTTCTCAGAAGATGATAATGATAATTTTGTTCTCCTGAGCTAGTTGGCCAGTAGTTGATAGACAGCCAATACAATGTCTTGTAATCACTGACTATACTGTATAAAAGATGGAGAAAACCAACCATGACATTAACCACTGGTTTTCTGAACATCAGTTTCGAAGTTCAGAGCTGGCCGCCACCACACTGATAGTGCTACACAACACCTGCTATGGCTTATCCAAAAATGGGCAAAGAGGGGAAATGTCAGTGGAGCTGAGGCAGCTGAATGAAGCTAGCCACCTATGACAGGACCCTCCTGGCTGCCACTCAAAGCAGCCAAAGCCTTAATTATGAATAACTTTTAGTCTCAGTACAATTTCAACTGGCAAGTTATATAAAAATTCAACACCCGTAGAGTTGTCATAGAAGGGGAAATTAGCTCTAGAGACCAAAACCTTCTTTTGTACCAGGCTGTATACAGGTTTATTTCTGCTGCAAAGATGAACAATTTAACATAGGAGTTGTTGGGAATTGGGGGGATGGGGTTTCCCTTTTGAAGAACTGCAGGTTTTGGTACTTCCGCTCTGCCTTCAACACTCAGCCTTGCAGTGTGTTATAGACATTCATATCCCCATGGGATTGTAATGATTCATTAACTTTTCCTATTTCCTTTGCTTTGTGACCAAGTACTTGCCGAACTAATGACACTGCCACCAGTTTCACCTATGTTGTGTTTTATACTAATTAACAAATTTTGGTATACTAACATGCTCAGCTAAGGTGGTAAACATTATACCTGCTGTACATAATGTAAACATCATGTGTAAACATGGCCTTTGATAGCAAGTTAGTATGTTAATGTTAATGTTTAACTTGAAGAACCACAGTTGGCTGTAGTCTTGCTTGTTCCACAGAGAAGAACAATCACCCTGACTAGGAGAGATAAAAAAAAAAGTTGTTTTTAAAATATGTAATTTGAATTGTTGCATTCAATGTATTTGTAGTGAAATATAAAATGTACTTACAGTGACCAATTATAAACAGAAGCAACAACTGGTATTACTAACTCAGATGTCACGATGGGAAACAGCATGATGTGCTGATACTATGAGAACATACTGTTCAGTGTTAACCCAAGCCAAACAGTATGCACTCTTTAACACACTCACACACATAGTGGCGCCATAAAGAACAGACTGGACTTGTAGCGCATCCTGAGTGAAGCCAAAGGATGTTAGCATCAGTGCAGATTTATTGAGAGTGACTCAGTTGTTGTTCATGGACAACTGACAGGCCTACATTAAAGAGTTAGTCACACAGTGCGTGTGTGTGATGTGTCAATATATACTGAGCTGTGAGCATGTATGAATAGGAGATTCTAGGAATTAACCCTATTGTATGGCAGCTTGATTAACATTTTCATCAGAATTAACAAACAGCCATGGAAATATACCTTGTCTACAAAGTAATACGTGGAGCCATCAGTTTCAGTGGTATGTAATGGTGAACAGCTATTACATTAGAAAAAAATATATTCATTCTTTTTGCATGTACATGTATAGTTGTGAGGTTCAATCCAGTATATGAGACAATCTCAGTGAAAAACGTAGCAGATTTATTAAGGGCATATTATTCAAAATATCCCAAAGCTATAAATAGTTTTGTGTAAATACATCTATTCTGAACTTACTTGAGCATATTGAGATTTAATGGGCAGAAACAAATCCACTGAGTGAACTGAAGAACACCAATATGCATTAATATTACTATTAAGAAAGGTGGGAGTAAGTATTTCTTAAACAAATAAAAGATGTACAGTAGAATAGTGAACTTTTCAGAATTATCTTAGACAAAGAGCAAAGGGCCCCAATATTTCACAAAGCAAATCCAGTCATAAAAATAACTGGAAATTATAAATGGGAAGTCAGTGATGCATATACAGTATGTGTGTCTTTGCATTTGTGTTTGAATCTGTTTGTGTTTATGAGTGAAACCTGTTCAACGCAAAGTGAATGTACTAAACATGTTCTAAACTCAAGAGAAATTATTAAATGGTTTGATAACAAAATATGTATTTTAGGAGAAACATTTACCCATATCATTTAATTGAATGCAATATTAATGAAATATAATCTGTGTTAAGTGACTATGGTGGTTTTTAGCTTTCTGGCTCAGTTTGCTTACTTTGAGATTTTTTTTAATTGAAGTTTGAATTTTTGTAATTGGCTTTTTACCCAACCTTGTTAACATGTCACCCTAAACTGTGCGTTTTGTTAACTGATCACAGATGGATCCATTCATCATTTCTGAATGTAAAAATGGAGCTCAAACCTAACCCAGGTGTCTTTGACCTGCAAATCACCAAAACCATGCTGACTGGGCTGAACCAGGAAAATCATAATAGCCATTTATAATAGAGAATTCATTTACATAATAATTGTACCATTTAGGTTTCATTTCACAAACAAGTGGTTGGAATAGCTAAACTTGAGTTAATCTGGGCTTGTTTGAAATCTGTCTGATCCCTTGTGTTTTGAATGACTCATATGCTCTGATGTAACTCTGCCTTCAGTCCCTGTATCCCTAAAATGAATCATTGAAACTGGCAAGCATGACAAAAATTTGAAACAGTTGATTTTCCTTTCCCAGTCAATTCAGAAAACATTAATACAAATTCAACTGGAGGCTACAAATAGCCACTGCACTCCTCTTCCCTGAAGTTTGTGTCTGTTTTGCAACAGTCAGTGTCCCCACAGATAAAATCATATGTGAGCAGGGAGGCAAAATCTCATCAGAACTGGTCATTGGAGACACATGTGAGATGCACCCTGCAGTTCACCCAAAATGGATCTAGACACAATCTCGATATACTGTATGTGGATACACACTAATGGGTCTGAACAGGGCCTTTGTTTAGTCATGGTGATTATCGCTGTTCATGTTAAATACCTCCAAATGAATCTGTATGAGAAGAAAGTGCAAAACACCTTTTTTTAAAAATATGATATATTATTGTTACACAGTTAAGAAGCAGTAGAACAGAGTGACCGCCACGTTTTTGCCAAAACAAAATAAACTTTTATTTGGGCTGGCATGGTGGCGCAGTACTTAAAACTGTCACCTCACAGGAAGAGGGTTCAAGGTTTGAGCATTGGCCGACAAGGTTCCTTTCTCTGTAGAGTTTGCACGTTCTCTCTGTGCATGGGTTCTTTCCAGGTACTCCGGCTTCCTCCCACAGTCCAAAGATGTGTGGTTTAGGTGACTCTAAATTTCCCCTAGGAGTGAGTGTGGGTGTGTGTGGTTGTCTGTCTCTAAGTGTCAGCCCTGTGATAGACGGGTGACCTGTCCAGGGTGGACCCTGCCTTTAGCCCATGGCCAGCTGGGATAGGCTCCCCCCCGTCCCCCCGTGACCCTCATTAGGATAAGCAGTATAGATAATGGATGGATAGAATATTTTATTTTAGTACCACTTTTCTTTTTCTTTTTTTTTTTTTACCATAATTCTTTATTTGCTTTACTTTAACACTAAAGCTTAAAAACATATTTCTAAGTTGGAAGTGTTATTTTACAGTGGTGGTTTTTTTGTTTAGCATTACAAATATTTGTAGAACAGATTTTATTTCATTACCTGAATTGTACAGTTTTTATTAGCTCTTTGGACATGAACTGATCTCCTGTTTATTGAACAGATCATGCCAACGTGTTGGCAGAAGTTTTACTGGCACCTTGGTACAGCGGCTAAACCCAGCCTTTTACTCTGCAGCGGGGGGGGGGGGGGGGGGGGTCACATCCCCATATACTGATAAATCTCTCTTTTCCTGTCTTTCCCTCTCTTTGTATCTTTT
This sequence comes from Monopterus albus, assembly GCF_001952655.1. Classification (NCBI taxonomy): domain Eukaryota; kingdom Metazoa; phylum Chordata; class Actinopteri; order Synbranchiformes; family Synbranchidae; genus Monopterus; species Monopterus albus. The sequence goes on from NW_018128159.1 coordinate 568,604, forward strand.
TCACTCTGTCAAACTGAGCCCAGCTGATTTGTTCAATCACCCAAAAGCAATTAGGCAGGGCCCTGTAAAGGGGGATTCACTCTATTTTAACACTCCATACACCATTTGTCCTGCTCCTCTCATCCCATCGTCCCTCTGTTTATAGTTCCCTTCAGCCATCCATTGTTGACCTAACCATGACACAATACATTAAAAGAAAGACCGTGAAAAGCATTTTTTCTATATTGCACTGATAGTGTAGTTTTTATTCTGTAACTTTCTGCAACTTAAGAAAAAAGTGTGCACAGACACTCCCCTATTTATTTTCTAAAGTAAACACTTGTGTCATGCAACTGTCATTTAAACTAGTTTGCTCTGGTTTGCTTTTTGAGATACTTTTGGTAACTCTAGAGACATTTTGAAATTTTTGACAGTTTGCAAAACTGTAGAGTGCTAACAGGCACCCTCTGTCTGCTATCATTGTCTTGTTTGCAACCAATGACTGACATTCATGTTACTGATGTGCACCCAGATCCCAACAGTTTCTAACTTTTGTACATGCCATTATAACATATGAAGAGCCTGACAGCCACATGCATAAAGTGGATGATACAGTAGGCGAGCCAGGATTAGCCAAAAGAAAACCTGATCAGTAGAGCAAAAAGCTCTATACTGTGTCCACTTCTCAGTTGATTCTTTATCCAAAAAATATGGTAAACAATTACGCTGTGTTCCTGATATTCTCAGCCAATGACCCATGAAGACTGAGAAGTGACTGATGTCTGATTGTATTGTGTTGTGGCCCCTCATCTCCGTTCAGTGTGGCCAGGGCAATTATTTCTGATTTATCTACTTGGACAAATCCTGGCATGCTGAGTGGGGCTCCAGAGTCCAGTTGAAGTTTGTGTCCTCATTATCGATACTCCATATTGTTGGCTCACTTTAAGCTTTGCCAAGGCGTCCAGTTTGTTCTTGTGGTCTACAGTGCATGCCTAATTTAGAGAGCCTGATTTTCAGTCATGTAAATGGGTTCATGGGTGAGTAGGTCATTAAAGGGGTAGAAGCTGGGCGTGATTTTGCCTTAAATTTAAGCATACTGTTCATCATATTTGGCATAAGGATAATATAAATCTGCTGATGTGTTACAATACAGAACAGAGCGTAGGTAGAATTCTCAGTGTGGCCTAAAGCCCTTTAACCTATCAAAATGGATCTACAATTTGTTAGAATTGTCAAATATCTGGAATATACAGATGTTGAATTGTCAGGCAAAATAAGAAACAGAGTAAACAATAAAATAAAAAAAATTGTTATGTTCTGAGGTGGTTGGATCCAATGTACTGACACACACTCTGAGAGTGGGAATATAAAGTAAAGTTTATTGTAAATGGCAGGCAATATTATTTGGAGAGAGAGAGAGAGAAAAGAAAACAGCAGCAGAGACAGCTCTGGACGGGACCAGGCAGGAGCTTGGGTAGTCCGCTCAGGAGGGCAGCCATGGGACCAGGCAGGAGCTCGGGGGAGGCCACTCGGAGTTGCTGCTCAGGAAGGTGGCCACAGGACCAGGCAGGAGTTCAGGGGGTTGGCCTCGGGTCCGGACAGGCAACTGGAGGGACCGCCCGGGTAGACTCCCTTGGAGCCAGCCAGTTTAGGAGGCCATTCAGGAGGGTGGCCACAGGACCTGGCAGAGGATTGTAGAGAAGGCTGTTCATGGGGACATCCACAGTGCCGGACAGGTAGCTGAAGAGGCAGCCGGTTAGGAGGATGTCCACAGTGCCAGACAGGCAGGACAGAGGAGGTGCTGCCATGCAGGCTAGATGATGGGATTAAGGTGGTGCCAACAGGAACTGGGACAAAGGTGACACCGACAACCCACCAGGGAGCAGGAACGGGGGTGGCGTTGTTGCTCTGGCTGACCCGCTCAGGCTCAGGTTCAGAGACATGTATTTTTAGTCAGATAGATATTGGATAGATACTTTATGTATTAGAAATGTTTAGTGGAGATAGGATGTCTAGTTAGACTGTTAAATGCTTAGTCATGCTTATGAGTTTCTACAGGGTACATCTGGTCAAGGATAACTAGAGAGAAGAGTTGATGACTGTCAGCAGACAGGGTGTTTAATATTATTATTATGACGTGTATAACTGTAGCCTTAGCCATAATATGTTCTTATGTTTAAGTCACGACATGTCCGAGGGGATATAATGTATAGGCCTGGTGGGTTCAGGGTCTTTCATCTTTCATCTGCCTGCGTGCAGTTTGGAGGTGCAAGATATCTGAGCGTGTAGTGTTAATTTTTACCTGTGTTCATGGGATAAATCAGCACTGTTTTGAAGTTACTTGGACTGCTTGGAGTCCGTATGGTAAAAAGTACCGGGTACAACAAACAGAAGCGGCTTTGGTGCTTTGGCTGACCCGCTCGGGCTCAGGCTAAGGAACAGAGGCAGCAGTGGTCTGGCCAACCCACTCAGGAACAGGCTCAGGAACAGAGGTGGTGTTGGTCCGGCCATGAACAGGCTGGGGCTGGAGCTCGAAGACAGGCTGAGGAACAGGCTGGGGTTGATGTTGCAGCTCCATAACTATACATACATAACTAACAGTTTTCTGGCGCCTGAAAAGGTGTGGCCTCAAGAGTAAATAAGGAGTATTTCAGATGTGCCACCCCTCTTTGAGTCTGTGTCCAAGCCTGGCCACTGCATCCAAAAATTTCTAGTTCTGCCCCTGGTGCAGTATACTATAAACTAAAAACTATTCTATATATAAAAGTAAAGTTGGCCAAAAAAGTACAGAGGCATGGTAGCAGCTTTTTCAAGCTTTCAGTTTTACTTTAAAACCATTGTTATGGTGCTATAGCAGCAGCAGCAGCAGCAAATAAATATCAGGTGTGCAGCTGATTACTTGGGTACATCAGTTAGGCTGCTGATGTTGCAGTGAAAGGTAAATTAATATTTTGTTATGCGTATAGGATAATGATCTCCCATCAAAAACCCAAAAGGACCCCCATCCCTCACTGTTAAACCAGCAGATCACCTTCCCCCTCCTCTATCCTCCTACAGTACTCCCCTACTCCACCCATCCCCCACCCCAACAGTAAGCTGACACTGCTCCACACACAGAGCATGTGTCATATTCTTGTACATGGAGTGGCCCATTCAATTAATTCCCAAGCAGGCAGCTAGCCACCCAGCCAGCCACAAAGGCAAGCAGCCAGGGAGAAGGCATGCTGCCCCAGCCAATCACTGGCGCATGTATCTTGTAGGCTCCCTCATAGCCAATACTGTGGCTCTGATACGCCTCTTTGTTCCAACTAAAGCCTCATTAGTCATGCAAGACTGACTTAGACATATACATTTACACACCACTGCTGCCAAACATCCTACCTCATGTGATTTAGTTACCATAGAAGGGTGACATCATTAGTGTGTGGAAAGAAACAAACCAAGACTCTATAAAGAGGTGTAATAACACCTACATTATTGAACATTGCTGAAAGTTACCTCTTAGCCACTTCAAAGAATTAGTGCCACTGAAGACGATGCTGACTGATTAAATGTTTTGTGTTGCCACATGTGTTCTGATAAAGTTGCACTTGAACACACCACTGACGGCCAGGTGGAAAGCAGCATGTACAGTATTTATGTTTAACTTCTTGACAAATAAAGCAATATCACACTAATGCCACAAAGGTTCCAACACTTGTTGCTTTGCTTTGCATGCATGGCCTTTTTCTTGTCAGAGCCAAAGAGATTCACAGATGAGATGAAAAATAAGATGAAACTAGATAAACCATAGACTGTATATAAAGATGGACAATATGACAGCTCCAGGAAGTGAAGCCAATGCGACCCCTGATGGTTGGTTGCAGTAGACGTCATAAAACCTGTTCCCTCCATGTTAGTGGGTAGGACATGAGCCAAACTAAAACCTCAAAGTACAAATCTGAAAATTTTTTCCCAGGGTTGATTTTTGTCATTTTAGGTAGAGGTTATTATGCATATATATATATATAAACACTTCATTGTTCTGACAAGTTTGTTTTTAATAAATTTTTGATTATATGAAAAGGGTTATATTTTGGATAATTTGACAGCTTTGATTGGCGGCTTGATACTGTCACTCCACTTTTCTACTACTGCACAGAATCTAGTTGCAAAATGTCAACATGGCAGCCACCATATTTGCAGTATTTTGGCTTCAGTTTTGCATAGTGGAGAGAAGTGGTGACTCTTTGTCCATTCTTAAAAACAGTTTATGGGATAAATTTGGATTTCCAGTAATTGCTGATTTAACATGGTTGACTGGGAAACTGACGGACAGAAAGTACCAGCCATTGACTGTATGTAAATGTGAATGTTGTATCACTACTATGCAAAAGTGGAGCCAAAATTTAGCAAATCTTGACATTTTGCAACCAGATTACTTACCAGAAAAATTATCACTTGTACACATATCAGCGTGATAATATCCACCAATTATGAAAAAAAAAAAAAACACCTCTGGGAAAAATTCATTTGATTTGTACTTTGAGTTTTTTTAAGTTTGGCTCATGTCCTATTCATTAACATGAAATTTGACCTATTTACCTAATTAATTTGACCTATACTGCAACCAGCCACCAGCAGGTGATTGAATCACTCTGGATTGACTTTTGAGAAATGTCAAGCTCTCCATCATTTATAAAGTCAGGGGTACCAGCACATATTAATGGTACTGAATGTCTGGTGTATCAGGGCCCTATGAGAACAAGGAAAAGAACTGGAGAAAAAATGGGAGAAACCATAGGAAAGAACCTTATTTCCTTTAATTCAGTGACATGCAGAAGTGAGAAAGCAAGCAGGGTTTTAAGTTCTTGTCTTTTTCATGTGCACAAAGTAATGCAACACTATCAATGCATTCTAACAATGTATATGAAAATGTGTCACCATCCCCATATTGCATTTCCTCTGTCTCTGTGATAGCCAGCTTTTCCCCTTGACTTTCATTGTCACAGTTTAGAACTGTTAAACATGTCTGCTTTCACATTTGATTGAATGTCATGACATAATATCCAGTTCTTTTTGCATAAACTTTGGACCTTATTGTGGATAAGGCCTTATTGAGGCTGCTGCTTTGGTGGCATAATAAGTTGTCCCATAAAAGAAAGTCTATAAAAATAGGTTTTAATAGGTGATTTAAAAGGTGAGACTGACCGAGTCAGCAAAATGTTCAGGCAGGTGGTACCAAAGTATCGAGACATTAAAAACAGAGGAGTGGTTACCTTTGGGGCAAAGATAACTCTATGCTGTTGAGCAGCCAAAAGGCTCCTGCCTGATGATCCGAGGCTGTGCACAGTCTCATAGCGACTGTAAGTGAAAGGTCTGTAGTAACCTAAAGCTTGAGGTCACACCTTTTCAGTTTTCAGTAAGATCTTAAGCATTGAACTTTTGCTGCAGCTTTCTCAATATGCTCAAGATACTTCTGCTTGGTGTTAGAGGGAGATAAGAACACAAATGACTTCCGGAGTGGTTAAGTATGTGAAGCCAAGCAATAATTGGTCCTACACTTTTGGTAGGTGGCCTCATTTTGGCTGTCAGGTGAATGTTTAGTTCATTGTGCATGAAGAACTGAGAATTGGTTAATTTGCATGAGAAACAGACATTTAACAAATTATATCAATAGGTTAAAGCCTTGTGGAGCGCACTATTTATAAACTAGTCGTGTGACTCACTGATGCCTCTAGTTAAAGTCTTTTTAAAAGATCCTATGCCAGCAATGACCGCACTGTTCATTGTGCTGCTTAATCATCAGTGTGCTGGAGGAGCTGCAATGTGCCATGACACACAATAAAGCACAGACACTCAAATGAAAATTTTTGCAGAGGCAAAAATGCAGAAAGCAGAATCTGTTATATTTAAGTCTGGATTCTGCGTCAGTGTGGCGGAAGCTGTTTACAAAGGATGAGAAAATGTGTTTGTGTGTGTGTGTATGCATTTGTAAATGTGCAAATATGTGTTCTTTCGAGCCACTGTTTATGTGCACTAAATATGCACAGCACATCTACTGTTTATACTTAGGCAAAATGGATGGCATTGCTGGTGAGCAATTCGTGTATCATTTCTGCCTCTGATGAATAGTTGTCCTGAGGAAGGCTGCCCTGCAAAGAGAAAGACGGGAGAGAGAGAAAGATGAAGTGAGAGATGAGAGGGAGAGGGAACACAAAAAGAAAAATATTGTGGAGAAAGAGAAGGGCGGCGAGGAGAACTCATTTCACTCAGGGGTCTGAAAAAATGGACAAAACTGAGCATAGAGATTTTTGAATGTCTCCTGTTGTGTAATTGTGTATTAAAAAGAGTTTATGCATAAAGCCTCTCAAGTGGGTGGTGTCATTGTTGGTAAAATTGTGAATCACAAACTCCAATGAATGATGTCATTGTCTGTTTCTATTTCTTTCTCTTAAAAAAGAGGTTTTATTAGTTTGCCTTAAACTGACCTTTTATACTCTGTCATATGTTAATCTGCTCCCAGTGTCATGTTAAAGATTATAATCACTGGAAAGTGAGCAGCCTTATGTAAATTGTTTGTCATGCAACCCTCAAAATGTAAAGTGTTGGCTACAGGGTTTTTCACATGCTCATTAACAAGTCCTCCAGACCTAATGGCATAATGGTTTGTCATCACCTTGCAAAAAAGACACATTGGAGAATTTTCAAAGATCAAGCTCACAGTCATGGTTAAAAGTAAATAACACTGAAGAAATATGAAACATACAACAGTGTTTTATGTAAAGATCCTCATTCTTTGTTTAACTATCCAACCACTCGAGCCACCTCCCAAACAGGTTTGGCAATTTGGCACATAATTTCTAAGATAGTAATTTTTGGCACGACCACAGATAAAAATCTTTAAATATACTAGTAATATGCAACAGCAAACACAATTTTAGAGAAATAAATGCTGCCTGGATTATGATTTCATCAACAGAATGAGAAAAGATTTTAATGAATGTATCAGTAAAGTTGCAAAATGTTAATGTTCATACTCACCATATTTAATTTGAAACATATCTGACAAAGAGTGATTAATAGTTTTATGGCTGGGTTTTGGTAGCTCAAACCACTTGGTTAAGGTTTAGGGGAAGATTAAAGATTTCTTACATCTCTCACCAAAAAAAATTTGTGGAGCAGGCAGGCAGAAGTCAAAAAGCTCTTTACGTAGGTCAGGCAGTGTCGGTAACAGACAAAAGGAAATGTAAAATGTACAGTATGGAAAAAAGTGGTACAGGCAGAGTTCAGGATCAGGTAAGGAACAAATAGAGGACAGACTGGAAACATTCTGGTAAATGACTACAGGAACGAGGCTGGTATATACACTAGGAAGGTGATGAGACAGTGAGTAAATCCCAGTTTCCTTAATTGCATTCATGTTTCCTTCAGTTGTATCTTTTCCTTGTGTCATAGTCCCGCCCATGTAAGATTCAAGGAGAAACTATGAGGGGAGAAGAATTGACAGAGCATATTTTTATAGACCTGAGACATCATTTCCTCTGCTCCTTCATCTGAAGTGTCCATTTAGCAACTGATTTTAAGTAAAAGGGCCAGTTGGTACATAAAGGACTTCATCAAAGGATGGTCTCTTGTGTCCTTGCTCATGGCTCCCCCAGGCAGCCCCCTCACTCCTCAGTGTAGGAATAAGATCTCTGAGACATCCTTCAAGATGTGAGGACTGGAACAATGTCTGGTTCAAGTGAGGACAGAGTGAGGAATGATCAGACAGGAGAACTGGGATTTACCCAAAGAAGAATGGCCAATGCATGTGGCCGAAACACAGAGGTAACAGCAGGGCAAGTGTGGCAGGGTTTACAGTGATAGGAGATATTAGTGAAAGACAACACCAAGCAGCAGGTGAAGAAAATGCAAACACAGAACCTGGGCAGAGATGTCTGACAAAGTCTACAGTCTTGAGAAATTCTCCACTGAACTGAAGCAAGAGACAGAACCTGTTAACTTTTCAGTATTTTAAAAATAGAAGTTAAAAAACATCACATTTGGGGGCTAATTTGTGCCAGGACAAGCCAGATCCAAATCCAGCACCTCTCCAGTTGTGACCGACACCTATTTTGGCACCTCCTCTCCCCACACTGACATGCTGGGTGTATCATCAAGTGATATTCTGGGACCTATAATTTACAAATTAAGCACCAATCACATTCAGCCAAAAGTGAAAAAGGAGAGCTGGGGGTGCACAACTAAAGTCAAAGTCCATAGCACAGA
>NW_018128159.1:576870-579863 GCF_001952655.1 Monopterus albus
CTTTCCCTTTATTTAGTTTAAATTGTCAAATCTAAGTGCAGGGGGAAACATGAAGAGACCTTTCAGCAACTCCTTCTTCTGTGTGCAGTAGTCCTTCAGTTTAATAACTGGGCAAGTTCAAGTTTTCACCAACAATAAGTGTCAGTCACTTTACTAACACCAGTGACAACCTGTTATCACAGGCCTCCTCAGATTTATTCCACTGAAAACAAAACAAAGTAAACCTTCCCGCCATTAAATATGACTTTTAACCTGGCAAACCCAAAACTCAAACAATTACTGATGTATGTCATATGAACAATTCCCAGAAATACTTTCCAGCCACTATCATCAACAACAACAACAAAACTTCAGAATGAATAATTACACTATTTATTTATTCTTCAATTTGATAATTTAAACTAAATAAAAAGACATAGATTTAGGTACGTGAACCCTTTTTGTGGTTTAGTATTTTATCAAAACCATCATGATTTCCTAACCTTAACCAAAGTGTTTCTGTAGCCTTAACTTAACCACATGTTGGACTCACAATACAAACCAAGAGTCAACATCTTTGCAGCAATTCTTAGATTGGGAAAAATGTAGCCTTTGAACATAGCCCAGGCAGTAATTACTTTTCCTTTAAACTTTTTGGCAAAAGAATTTAGCAGTATATAAACATAATTAATGCAAGATAAGGTTTGTCACGAGAGGATCGTCAAATAAACATAAACTTGGGAAGTTTAATCAATAACCAATACTATTATTTTTGTTTGTTGAGAGCTGAACATTTTCTTAACAATTTCCCATTCTTATTTTTTCATTATAAATAATATAAATATATTGGTTAAGCCTTAAGATTATCTTCCACTTCCTGTTTTACCACATATGCATCAGTTACAATAGCCTCAGTCATGTTTGATCATGTTTACTGGAGTGTGAGCTTCATAATGTAAATTGTTTGCCATGCAGTGCTCAAAATGGAAATTGGCAGGGTTGTTCACACATTCATTCATAACGTCCATCTTCTGCGCACCGTGTGTGTATTTTGCATGAATGCGTGTGTGTGTGTGCACCATCTGCTCTGGTGCTGAGACAGTTAAAGGCAAACAAAGGACACTATGCTCATAATGTAAATAGCCTTCCTCTGTCTCTGTGACACAAGTCATTGTTTTCTGACGTGTGTGTGTGTACGCCTGTGTACAACAGTGTGTCTATGTGAAATATGGGTGTTGCTAATAAGAAGCCACATGGATATGTAGGTCACATCAACCTATTTTCTGCCAAGCTTACACTCTCTTTCCATGCAATATACACACATGCATATATCCACACACACACACACACACATACATGCAACAAAACACAAAATCCTTCCTTACTTCTCAAAACACCATGTTTAGTTTGAGACACTTTGAATGAAGCTGAGGTGGAGCCACAAAGGGTGAGAGGGTGTGATGCTACATTCTTACACAAACTCACACAAACATACACATGCACACATTCCCCAAGATTCTTTTCTCCTATAGCCCAAAAGCCCCCGGTGAGCATCTTGCTGAGCTTTCACCTCAGTGTGGATCTTGAGGTGATGTTCCCCTGGTGCCCTATGACATTGGCTCAGTTTTGATACCACTCTTCACAGCGGTGCGCTCTGAAACAAAAGCTTCATTGTGCTGTCCCTGCTGTCTTCTTCAAGGTGTATACAGTCCAATCTAAAGCAGGAGCAGGGTTCATGCAAGAGACAGGCTCCTGTGAGTCTGTCACTCCAGATGTTTAAGTGTGGGTGTGGTGGGGACGAAAACCAAACAATACCCCCATCCTACTCTCCTGACAACACAGCCAGCTCTAAATTCGTCATCCCACTGTGGCTATTTTAGGAGCTTCAAAAATTAGGTAAACTTCATGTCTCCTTCTCTTCTGTCTCTCCCCCTCCCTCTCACCACCTCTCTCTGCCAGTCTTCTGGTGTAGGTGTGAAGAACTTTAAGAATGACTGTTCACTTTATACATGGTATTATTCATATCATTGAACCATACGGCCATCCCCAACCCTCCTCTGTACACTGACAGGATCACAGTCTGGTCTGCCCGCCCACCCCATATACTCCTGCCCACACAACACACACCTCATGTCAGTTTGCATCATGCACAGTTTGGCTAAGTTAGTCCAATGTATAAGCAGCTGACAGGTTTGCTAGAGCAATGTGCAGCTGCCAACAATTCACTCCACCATCTCCATCGACCTGCCACTTCGTTTTTATCAGTCGACTTCCATACTGATTTGTGTAATTGTAACTAATTGATATTCAGGTGTTCAGACTGTAAAAATCATATGTTTGAAAAACTCACAGGCAGCAGTGTCAGTTGATTCATAGTGATGACTGAAATAAAATGAATGATGCAGGTTTCGTTCTCCCCCCTGTGTTTTACCACTGAAGGTTTGTGTTGAGACGCTCGGGGAGTGAATGGTGTTCATAATGGCACCAGTTCCCTCTTGTAGGGTGCAGAGGAGCAGACAACCTTCTATCCCTGACAACCCCCATTACCCGTCTGCTTAAACCTCATCCCCGCCCCCTGCCACACACACATATAGGCCCTTGGAGCAGTGGGAGGTCACAGTGCTCTGTGCAGGCTGGCAGTGGTTTACGAGGGCGCGTGGGAGACATGCGGCAGAGACTAAATGTGATGCACAATGTACGCATGTGCTAGTGTGGGCACGCATGCTGGCAAGCATGCTCGTGTGCATGTTTTGGAACAGAGAATTAGAAAATGTGGCAGAGCAGGGGGAGGGAAATGAGAGTTGATATTAGAGAGAGAGAGAGGTTGCTAAATGGAGAACAGGAATGGTGGAAAAGGAGGAGGAGGAGTGACTTAGCAAGGCATGCTTTTTTGCGAGTTTTACCAGAATGTGATTTTGGTGTAGTGGCTGCCTTCACGCTGATGATATAATTTCACCACCCGCCTGCCTAGCTGCCGGCGGGGCAAGGTCGGCCTCCACCCCTGGGGCCGTCCT
>NW_018128159.1:579913-594093 GCF_001952655.1 Monopterus albus
CCCGCCTCCACGCTAATTATATAATTCCACCACCCGCCTGCCTAGCTGCAGGCGGAGCATGTTCGTCTGCCACCTCTGGGCCAGTCCTTACCAGAGTGTGACTGTGGTTCGTCACAGCCCTTCGGGTCCAGCTTAGAGGAACAGGGGACCACAAAGCCTCTTACAGAAACAGCTGCTCCTCTCATTTCTCCCTCACTCCAGGTTGACTGTGGCCTGTCGTCTTCCTCAGCACTGTCATGGTAATTTGACCCTCGGTCTGAGGAAGGCAAAGCCAATATATTGTGGTGGTGGGGAAGTAGAAGATGGCAGGGAGGAGCATGGTGGATAATGGAAGGAGAGAGTGAGCAGGCATAGGATGTAACCACATGTTTCAGTGTGGCTCTGTTGGGGTGGACCTAGTTGTTAGTGGTTCCCATCTAAAACTAAGCAGGAAGCCACACTGGAAAAATTCAGAGCAATTCTTCCTCACAGTTATCACCCAGCAATAGTGAGGATCTACTGGTGCTGAGATTGTAGCCAGGCTTGCAGTGAACTGTATCAGCTGGGATGTATCATTGACAAGGGAATTTCCTCTGGTGAGATGCTGCTGTTTTCACTGCAGTGGTCCATCTGGGGCTTTTGTTTTCTAACATTCGTCTAAACTTCTATTCATTCTATTCTATTCTATTCTTTTTCTTCTCAACCACACTTGATCACCAACCTTATTCATTTTGTCAAGCAAATTTTTAACTGTCCCCTCCTGTCTCACTTTGTCGTGCTGCTGTTTCCTTTCCCACGTCTGCAGAGGATGATGGGATGACAGCTGAGGAATATGGTCGTCGACATGAGTCTGTGAGGATATGGACCCTCACACACTGAAAATGTGTTGCCTTCCTGTGTGTATTACTACTGGCAGGCGTGTGTTATTGCATGTGCATATACATGTTTATGCTGCAGTGGAGCATTGCCACTTCCCACAGAAAGACCCCCCACCCCCCACTGTAGTTCTCCCCAGCCTCTCTCATCCCCTCCCATCTGTTCTTGTTCTTAAAGGAAAAGGCACAAAGTGATTGGCTAGAGAATAAAAGTGGAGAGGGAAAAACACTGCACCCTGCTCCTCATCCGACCATGTTAAATGTTTTTTCTCAAACATTTCTATAACCACAACTTTAAAGCAGGCTTTAAATTCACTGTCATGTTTTGTAAGTGTGCCTAATGTATTGCATGTCGTGTCGCCAGGTGTGTGATATCAGCAATATTAAAGGTTCACTGCATGTCATGAAATGGGTTTAATAAAATGTTTGTTGTAATCTGTGTCTAATTGTTCAATATCAATCTCTCAGAAGACAAAAAGGGAGATTTTAGGCTACTTTTAAAGTTGTTCTAGTGTTTTCCTGTGGGCAGGCATCTCAATCAAAATGACTTGGGAAAGTTCTATATGAAAATCAAGGGTGCATCATCACTTCTCTCCACAAAAGTGAAGCCAAAATATTATGAAAACAGGGGCAACCACCTTGCTTGTGCGACACATTGTGCAACTAGATTCAGTGCAGTGGTGACCAGCGGTGGGGCTGTTATCAAACCACAAATCAAAGCTGTCAATTATCTGAAATACACACCTTTTTAAGTAATCAAAAACAAATTTAAAATGACCACTTGTATGCAAATCAACATTATAATATCTACCTAAAATGAGAGAAATCACCTTTGAGAAAATTTTGATTTGTGCTTTGAATGTTTAATTTGGAGAGGGTGGAGTTTATGACCTATTTCAGAGGGCATTTGACTTCTGGTGGCTTCACTTTTGGGGAGCTGGCACATCATCCATCTGTGGTATGGAGGCAAGTTGTTCCCACAGCAAAGCGGAGGGTAGAAATTAGGCACCATAGACATATATGCTCATTTGACTGCTGACATAGCATAATGTCACATCACAGGAAAAGGTGCTGAGATGACTGCATGCTAGCATTCATTCCTAATAGATCAGTTTTCTAGGCTTGTAAAATCCTGTCACATTCTGTAGAATTATAAACAGCTGTGTGTCACCTTATGCTCCTGACTTGCAACTCATATGTTAAAAGGTACTTCCGGGTTTCCACCACCTCATCTCCTCCAGTTTTGATACTAATAATCAGTGGCTGATTCAGATCATCTGGCTAGTCCCACTCACCTGTTATTTGTTGTGTCCACCCTATACATATTGCTTTGCTGCTCTTTTCCAGTTTCTGGATTGTGTCAGTACTACACCCTCCCTTCGAACCATCTCCACTTACCAGACCTGTAGTCTGCCTGCCTTTACCCTGTTACAGAGCCTGTTTTCTGCCTAACTGTATCTCTCATTGCTGTGCAGACCCTCCACCCATTCTCTGAGTCCAGTTTCATAATAGTCCCTGTGTCTGTGAATCTGTGTGGTTTTCGGTTTTGTTACTGCTCTCCTGCCTAGCCCCTGTTAACATTTATCGGTGCTTTGTTTTGTCCAGCCTGTTTTGTGTGCTGTGATTTTTGCTTATCCTGTGAGTTTTTTGCGTTGCTTGGTTTTTTGTTATTCCTTTTGCAGAAACCTTTTTGTATTGTGTTCTTTTTTTTTTTTTTTTTGCTTAGTTAATCATGTGCACACACCTAAGCTGTTATTTTGCTACTCGTTTCTCCTCCACCAACTACCTGGGAGTGTTTTGCTCACCTAATCAGCTGCCCGGTCCTAGCATTTCAGTTTATCCACTTACCTGGTTGCTGCCTCTGCCCTCACATTTACCTGTGTGTTCCTAGGTCTCCTCCATTGCATCGGTTGCATGCTCCACTGTCTTGTCAAAACCTAACGCTACCTTACTTGCTGGTTCCCTGTTGCTACCCTTCTGCACCCCTCACCTGTCAGTCCACACTGCTGACTGTCTCTCCATTACATTTCTCTGCATACGTTGTAGTTACATCTTGCACTCTACCCAGTAAATAATCCTGGCTCCTCTTTACCATCTGTGTGTTGTGGATTTGAGTCCTCTCTCTGCACATCAACCTGACATTGTGGAGTGTTATGGCATATGAGAAGGCTTCAAACGCATAGCTCTGTTTCTCAAACCAGCTCTTTTAGATCACATTTTGTATTAAAGGTACCTCAAACAACAAACCCTTTCTTTATAACTTTTCTGTTTAGTCTAAATGCTTGGTAAGACCACAGATCTGCAGAGCTGAGGGTTCAAATAATGTCAAGTTGGCTTTAGGTGCTGATAAATCTGAAGTAGTGGTCACAAGTTAAAAAGGGAAAATATAACAGATGCATTTCAGCCATTAAATGCAATATGTTGAATAGTGTTTTTCAAGTTTGCAATGACTTTTAACATTTTTACAAGGCTGCCTAGAAAGATATAGGAGATACATTTTATTTATCATTTCATGTGTGGCTGCAACCTGGATCTGAGGAGAAAGGGCACAAAAGCAACCAGAGCCAAAGCTTTCTTTGTCTCTTCTGTAATTATGGGAGCACTGAAGAGCACAGTCTTTCTTCATCACAGCAGCGGCCCACAGTAGCTGCTGGGTGTCAGACGGATGAAGCAGAACATTTGGGGGTGGGGAGGGTGCTGTGTGTTTGGGAATGACACAGATAAACTTGGTGACCAAGTGGAATGACACAAATCATAACAGACAGACAGAACAGCTGGTAGACATAATAAGAGAAACAGGCTGTTATTTGGGATAACGGAGAGCTCAAAGTTATGTAAGCAGGGGCTTACAGCTTCAGAAATCTTTCAACAGCAGTAGATGTTTATTGAGGCTAAGCTGTGCATATGGATTTTTTTTACTGCTGTATTCAGTTTCCTACATGTTCAGTGTCTACTATGGTCTTTTCTGAGATATGTAGTTAAAATGTAAACAGCTTATATTGAGCAGTACTCAAACCTATTAACAAAACAAAATCTGTTTGCATGTAGAACCACAATTTTCAGATTTTAGATGTTAGTCCATCAGCCAAAAGTCAAATATACAGTATGTTTATTATTAAACAGAATGATTTATTACTTGACATTTCACACTTGCATTTGAGAAAAACTACCCGTGGATCAGGAATAATGTTCTCCATAATGTACAGTATGTAAAAGTAGCGTTTCTCTTCTACAAGTCAAAATGTCAAGGAGGACAAGAAGAAAAATGGACTGAGAGTGAAGGAGAAGAGAAAGGGTGGATCAAGGGGCCACTGCAAGTCAAGGCTGACTCACAGGGACTGAAGGGTGGAGGTTTTGGTGTTATGTTTTTTTTTTTTTTTTCACTGGATCTGGAGATTCTCTCCACCACACACACGCACGCAGGCTCTGGGACTGCCTCCCTAGCCAGGTGCCGAAAAAATGGGCTGAGTTATTTGCCACATGCACTGAATTATTCAACCTGTGATTAATTATAATTCAGCCTCACAAAGGCAGGGGCTGGGGGAATTCCTCTGTTGGTCTGGATTGCAACTTATTGTGTTTTTCTTCCCGTGCAGGCTGATGTTGGGGCAGAGCAGAGACCTACTGTAACAGGGGTACTGGTTGCCTGCAGGTTAAATTTAGGCTCGCACTGCTGGAGATGTTGCATAACATGAAGGGAAGCAGTGGACTCTGTAGATGGGAGCAGAGCAACAAGAGTTTAACACACATTTCAGGGTAAAGAAAGTCAGAATGACCAGAGATGCCTTTATGTGTAATTATGTGGGACTCAAGTTGGTGAGTCAAGTATGAGTTGCCAACATCTTGGATTCTGCTGGAATAGATATTTTATTCATTTTAAATCTGAGTCCCAGTTTAACTGTCTCCTAACACCCCCAGCATGACTGAGTACCTTGGGTGCAAAACAAATAAACAAAAATTGAACGATTGCACAAGTATTAACCACTTTTATTCCCTTGTATCCTTCAAATGGCTCCTACCTTTTGTATCTGTGCTGTAGCCAGCACAATATCATACACCAATCGCTATGAGCAAAACACCCACCTAATAAGCCAGCCATAGGCTGCATCCTACTTTTATGCCTGTCTGACGAATGCCATAAATATGGCTTACTTTAAGGAACTGGGAGCTAATCATAGATGCTGTTATACAAGCTGGAACAACAAGTATGCCACCAACCTACAGCTACTTTGTAATTGGAGTGGGTTGCCCTCGGGTCTTTGGGGTGTCAGAGTTGGAATGAATGATGATAACCTGTTCCCTATTAGCTAACACAAAATCAGCTAAAGAGCTCATAAGGTCCAAAGCATTGTGCAAGAAATGTACAGCAGAATCTGTTGACTGCAGGGTGACTGCTTTCTATGCAGAACAGTGAGCATGACTTGACAAAGGAGGCTGCTGCTTAAGCCTCCCCTGTGATAACCAAGAACGCCCTTGATTAACTCATCACTTCTGGATCCACATCTGACTCATTCGTTTTTGAGTTTTTAAATAATTCGAATAACAAAAGGTTGTGCGTCCTTTGCTGCTCTGAATTCAATAAAGTAAACCTCAGGGGTGTTTATGTGGTAGGTTGTACTCTGATCAGAATACAACAATGACTACTTCTTTATTTGAGCTAAATGATAATTTAATAAAAAGTGCATAAGCTATAACCTCAGATAGCAGTTATCAGCAGGTAAATACCCACTAGTATAAATGAAAATTAACAAGGTTTATTTGAAGGTCCAGTTCCCATATTCACAATAATGATGATACTGTAAACATTTCTCAAACAGTTTCACATGTCTGCTCCTGTAACATCAAGCACGAATCAAGAGTTGGTGAGAAAATGCTTTTCTGTGTCCTATGACCTGTATAGATGACCCACATCAGGATCAGGGTTTGAGCCATGTGTATAATATAGCTTACCTGATGAAGAGGTTTGACGGGACCAGTGAGTAGGAAACAGTGAGCCACTCCACCTGATCCTCGTTGAATTCCCATATATCCCGTGGAAGGAGCTTAATGGAGGGATATTGCAGGTCATTAAGTTTGATGTGAAAGGGTCAACACAGATCGTCTCTGTGGTGAAAAATGCAGGGTTGACCAAATGTAAATGGTGGTATGATCTGCTGATATGGGAAAGTAAACAAGGAAGCATGATTACACAACAAACTTCCCCGATCTACAAAAATGATGGATGAGGCTAAGGACACTATGGAAAGAATGGCTGAATTTGTATGTGTGAAAATTTAGAATGGTAGTCAAGCTGACCTGAAAACTGTTCTCAGACTCTGAGTTTTAGAGATGGATATGAATGCCTGTACAATCAAAGCAAAAATACAAATCTTAGAGGTGGCACAAACACATCACAGGAACACTAGCCATACAGTTGGTGCTTAGGTTGTTTGAGGCAGACAAAAAAGAAATTTCATCTGCAGACAATAACACTGATATTGGACCATTCTGTAAAAGCCTAGAAAATGAAGGCAACTTAGAAAAAGATTACTTTGAATAACATCTGTGTTGGCAGCTATTGTATAGTCAAGGGAAAGATTATTGCCAAGGTATGGCTGTATTTAACCAACTAAACTATTTACAAACAAATATTTAAAAAAAACTTCATGGGTCAAATTTTCACAAGTATTACATGATAAAAATTCTGTTTCTGTTCAGTCTGTTGTTTGGATGTCTGGACTTTCCCCCAGGTGAGTGGTGCTCAGGTCCAGTGTGCAATGTGTCTTTTTCCTTTGTTCCTAAACTTAACCAACTAGTTTCTGTTCTTAAAATTAATTAAGTAGTTTGTGTGACAAAACGTAATGAAGCCGTGACAGTTTGATAATCATATAACTGCATGTTTGACAGTTTTCATGACAATGGAGGTCCAGTTGCAGTTGTGCATGTAAAGCTTGTGAGTGTGAGGTATGTTGTTAATGTTGGCAAAAATCTTGTGGTTTTGCCTGCCAACATAGGAATGCTATTTCAAGAGATGCTCCTATGGGTAGCATGAGAGGGAAGGGACAAATGGATGGGTCATATAGGCTGGGGAGCGTGTTGGTCTGAATACACCTTTAACGGTTTGCTTTTATACAAAACCTGCTGACAAAGTATTTTCTGTGGCTTCCATATGCTAAAAAAATAATTGGCCGGCAACATTTTCCTTGGCCCCCTAAAACGTACTAATCGTTTGTGATCATAAAAAAATTAAATAAAAAGCACATTTGTTACATCACGCATATACAATGTACCAAAATCACATCACAGTTTAACAAAGCATGGGGAATAGTGTAATTTCTCCCAGAGGTATCAGCATGTGCAAAAATGTAAAAAAAAAAAAAAAGTGCAGTCCTCGTTAGTGCGACTGAAACTCCTGGAATATCTTTTTAGGTAAAAAAAAAAAAAACATAACCGCTATTAGCAACGTTCCAAATGGAGCTGGCCGCAAAACAGAGCCTGCACACGGCCATGCCTTTCCCCATCTCCCCCCCTTCTCTACTCATGTTCCTGAGGTCAGTAAACAAGAAATGTGTGTTTCCCTTTAAGGAGCCCCCACCGAAGGCACAGCGGAGGGAGGAGGAGCGGCTCTGCGGAACAGCGGCTGAGGAGGGGAAAAAAAAAAAATCCAACACAGGACGGTTTCAAGTCGCCCCAATAGAAACTGTGCCTGATTTGTGGCCAATGTTGGAGATGTAAAAAAAAAAAAACGAAGCGAAAGAGAGGGAGGGAGAGGAGAGAGAAGAAGGAGGGAGGAGATGGGGGAGGAGGAGGAGAAGGGGGGGAGGAAAAACACTAAAGGGGTAGCTATGGAGATGGAGCGTTTTCCTGGCTGCTTTCTTTGACAGGTGTTGAGTGGGGCAAAAGTCTTAAAACAGAATCCAGCATGTACGCCAAAGGTAAAGGAGCTGTCGTCCCTTCCGATAGCCAGGCGAGAGAAAAGTAAGTGAAATGTGCGCTATATGTAAGTTAGCAGGCGAGGGGGCAGAGGAGGGAGTCCAACTTTCTAAACTAGCTACTGTAATTTAAAAGGAGTGCAGCTACTAAAGTGCGCTCCTGTGCGCGGTCTCCACCTCAGAGGTGCGTCTCGTCAACTTTTTAAAATTTACCTTGTTTGCACTTTTGTGTTTTCGTACAGGATATTTGCAAACATTGCGTGTTTGTGTAAAGCACACACACACACACACACGCTCCTGTAACTCGGTACAAGCTTTTTGACAGCAAGCGTGTTTTTACTTTATGTGACGTTGTACTGTAATCTTGTAATCTTCTGCTGCATTTAAAGCACAAGGAGCGTATTTGTATGTCGTTTCAGGTAAAACGTGTTTCTGTGGGGTGTGTATATGCTCATCCGTGTGCGGGCACAATGCTCGGCTGCTTCTTGTAAACTTTAAGAGCTGAAGCTGCCGGTTGGTTGGATTGTGTTGTGTTTTTAGAATAAAACAGGCAGCTTGGTTTGTTTGGAGGCGTGAAGCCGGGTGCTATCAAACCTGGCGATGAAGGGAAAAGTTTTGCGATGGTAAACTTTTAGTAGCCCGTCCATTGGCGTGCAGGAGAGCCACGATGATGTGGTGTTATCAGAAAAGCCGACTTATTGTAAGACCAATGTGAGGATGCACGGTCGCATGTGATTCTTGATGTGTGTCTGGAGGTAGTGGACAAAATAGCTGGTGCAGTGACATTTTGCACAATGTTGTGTGAGCGTTTACTTTTTGTCTTTGGCGCAGAAGCACATGTGCCTGAGTGCATTCTGGCTCTTTAATAAGGGATAACAAGATAATGGAACTTTAAAAATGTCACTGGACTAAAGTGCACTGCCTCCTATGTCTGCCTTTATTTCAGTGATGCCCAGTACATTTGCATGGAGCTCGGACATTGTTTGCACCCCAGCACTTTAGATCAGCAATGTCTTGTATTGTGATTAGTTCAACAGTCTGAGGCTAGAGGAGTGAGCAGGGATCCTTGCTGAGATGCAACTGTCAGGTCCTGGGAGGTTGTGCTGTTAAACATCATACATCTTTAACAGAAGCAAAATTTCTGGAGAGACGTGTGTTTTTTTTAATGCGCTGCCATGTCATATCCAGTTGCCAAAGCTTTCTAGAGACTCCTCGTGCTCATGTTCTTAATGTAAGGTTCCTCGAGTACGACTTTGTATTAATTCAGTCTGAATTCACATCAGCCTGTTGGAAAAACTGAGAAGCTCTGTGTGTTTGTGTGTGTTGTTGTGTTGGAGCAGTGAATCCTCAATGAAAACAGCCCCATGTGGTTTTATTAAACAGTAGGCAGAGTGACCTTCGTACCAGCATATGATGCTTTAATATTGCACATGAGCCGTCAGCAGACACCAGGCTGTTTTTACACCTGTTTGTGCGCCTTTGTTTACAGTACATCCAAAGCAATTGATTATTTAAATGGTTTGTGTTTGGACAGTTTTTAGTTGCACTTTTTATTGTTCAGGGGAGTGTGGATTATGTTCCATGTGTTACTGGGAGTAAAATCAGTCCCGAGGCAACATGTATTTCAAACGAAACTGTAGGAGGGGGATTAATAATTGAACTCTTAAGAAATAAATGTCTTTTGAGAGCTGGAAGTGATGGGTGCTTCTGTGTGAATAACATTTGTTTATTCAAGTGTGTTTGGATTTATTTCCACTCCTCCTTCATGAGCACTCCACAGTAAACATCATATTATTTAAACCTCTGATGTGTAGCTGTTATAGGTACCGTCCAGACCTAATGGACGACATTTGCCCTCTCCACTCGCCTGTCTTGTTACCCTAACCTGCCCTGCAGGGTCAACACATGTTTCCTTGTAAGTGTGGAGTTCACAACAGGCACCTCAGCGCATCACTGAATTGGCTCATGTTCATATTTACATATTCATATGACTCTTTACATATTCAGACAGTGAAAAGAGGGCGCCCCCGGATGGAGTTGCGTCCAATTAAAGCAGACTCAGTCAGCATAGTTGCAGCTCTGGCTTATCAAGTCATTTACTTAGTTAAAGAATGATATCACTTCTCTGTCTTGGTTTCATAAAGTATAGCTCTGGTGAGCTCTGTGGTATGTTCGAAGTACAAAAGCAAGATGACTGAAACTGCTGTATATCAGCCTTTATCAGATGTATACATCAGTGGTTACTAGGTCCCACTGTACTGCAGTTAGATTTGATAAACAAAACTCTGTTGTCCTTGGCAATGTTTTCCTTGTATAGGTGAAAGCATTTGGACAATACAGGGCAGGGCATGTTGGCTACTCTGGTAAACTTGACGCAACAAGGAAGAAGTTGTAGAGGGGAGTATTTGCTGATGAATGTATTTATATTTTATGAATTGCTTCCTTTTATGTCTTTTGCTGCTGTGTTAGATATTTTTCACACACATAAACATACTGAATTTTAAAAAGAGAGTGTCTGCAGGATTATTTTCTTTAAACACAGTACTTGTTAGCAATCAGGTGTCATTTTGAGTGATGGCCAGCTGCTGAAGCTTTACAGGGAAAGTGTGGATTTACTTCACTCTGGAAGTTTCCAAATTGCCACAGTTTCTTACATTACTCTCTCTATTAACCCCAAGAAAAGAGTGACTTCTGAAATAGTTCTAACAGCTGGAACTTGGTTTATGTGGTGTTATGTTGTCACTGTTTCATGTGATGAAGTTTTCTTTTAGCACTGGATATCGCTGTCTTCCCCTTAACATTATAGGAAATGATGCTTAGTTTATTGTCTAGGATTCTGGTACAGTAGGGGTCATGATTCATGGAACCTGCAGCAGGAGGCTGTGAGACCACAAAGTAATAGTACAGTAGTGCAGTCCTGTGTTGATAGCACTGAACACCTCAGTTATCAGCCCCCTGAACACACTGGTTCTCAGGTTTAGTACACAAAGTGTTCTAATATACAAGCTCAAGTGCACATTTAAGCCTGTGTGTGACTGCGCACAACACTGTTTTAAGTACAGCATGTATTGTTTGTTTCATTTAAAGCCTTGAAAGCAACTCTTGAATCCAACCTGTTTGTTCAGAAACACACCAGTCAAAGCAAAGCCAGTCACACGTACATTTCACACTTGTTCAGATTCCTCTACACGGCCAAGGCCTCGCTGTGCAGCTGGAATTCAGCCTGGTGTCACTGTCCTGAGATCACAGGTAGTGGTCATGACGGGGGAGGCGAGTGCTTTCTCTGCACATCCTTGAGCAATGTTATTGTGATCAGACGTTTTTTTTAACATGCTAACAAAAATGGTGGAGAAAGAAAACGCACCCGTGTCCTTGAGACCATGAAATATTTACCCTACACACTTTTTTCCAAGCATTTTACTTAATTTAATTTGAACAGGGGTAATACGGCGTCTTCATTATTAATGTCACCTTATTATTTAGTAACTGGAACCTCTTTGAAATGTGCACTGATGAATCCGGCATCTTAATTAAAGGTGCCATTTACAAACATATTTAACAGCTTGATCAAACATCACATTTTTTTAAAAGCCTGTCCTTAGTTTCCAAAAGAATTCTGCTCCCTCTGTTTGTTTACAGATGTTTTTTGTGGGGTTTCAAGTGTTGCTGGATTTGTTTGGGGAAAGAGCTTCAAGTGTAAAGTTAATCAGTTTGTTTTGAACATGGGGTTCTTTACATCCTCCACTCCTCCTCTGGCTCCTCCCATGTATTTACATGCAGTTTAATGGGGATCTTCAGGTCTGAATGCATGGTTTTGATTCTACACAGATGGCTCTGCCATCTGCATTTTAGCCTTTTGAAGGAGGCATAAAGAGCTGCACACTAACATAGGCAGAAACACTGCACTAAAAGTAAAGAAACCCTTGATTTACCCTCGGCACCCTTTGGCTGACTGCTTTCATTCAGATATGTCAACAGTCAATTAATGCTGCCTTTCGTCAGCCACTCTGGGTGCATCTGCACAAATTTGTTAGTTTTCTCACTTGAAATAAAGGACACAGCCCAAATATTGAGGCCATGTGCCTGAGGTTTGGCAACAGAGCACACACAAGCGAAGTGCATCTTTTATTGTTATTCAGAGAAGAGTAGGTATCTGAACAAACCACAGGTAAATAAGACTTCATGTGTTTTTAAAAATAATTTAGTTTTTAACACGGAGAACAAGTGATTCTTTTTCAACTTTGGACAAATTTGTCTCAGTGAGTTACATCACGTTATTGTCTTCAACTCCTGCGAGTGGAGGCTCCAGCAGTAACAAAACTATGCCAATATTATCTCTTATCACAAATCATAAACCTCTCTCCTCTCTTTCTCTCACTGAAAAGTGTTTTGAGTGAAAATCAGACTTTGCTGAAAATGAGCGTGTTATCAGGCAGTTAAACGTGAGGATGTTCACAGGTAAGTCTGTCGACAGGTAACATCACCGAGTCCAGCTGGCTGCTGTAGACAGTGAGTGCTGTATTATACTGTATGTGTGTTTGTTTTGGTACTGTATGTGTGCACGCGCGTGTATGACAGTGTGTGGATTAACCCATGACTAAAGCCATGCATGTTTACACACTTATTGACACTGATTTGTTTTGACAAAGGAACTGCCATAACAAAGCTTGTGTGCAGCAGAGATCAGCTTTAGTGAACCAGCTTCACAACAGGTGTCTCAAACAGCCATCTAGTCCCTCACCCACCTTCAAATACTATGTCACTGTATTCACACCCTTTCTAAACCATACCGTCACATCTATACTGTGTTTATAAATGTTTAATATTTAGGAAATAATATTTTGTCTCTTTATCCAGCTACACTTTGTGTCGCATTCAGGACGCCACTGAATCCATAAGTTATGCATGTTGTATATCTATGTTCTTTTCTGAAAGATATAGCTTTCACATGAAAGCAGATGCAGTACAGGCCCTGCTTAATCCTCCTCCATCATTTCCGTCATGCATACCTTACCTCATCCTGCCCCTGCTCTCGCTGCTGAATTATTGAAACAAAGACATGAAAGTTAATTTGCTGACTGTCTGCACTTTAACTGGCTAAACTCGGCTGAGATGCCCTTGTCTCTGGAGGCAAGCAAAGGAAAGGGAGAGCTGGCTGGGGGAGCCTGGGGCTAAATGTCAGGAGTGTTTCCTGAGGACAAGGCAGTGGGAGAGATCTCATTGATGGGTGGACATGGAGCAAAGTACTGTGTAGGACACATGAGGTTAGAACCAGGAATGGAAAAAAGAAAGGAACTGTGTCAGATTATTTTATTTTATTTATTTATGTATTACCTGAGCTATAGTGTTAACTGAGCTGCTGTATTTTGGAAAAACTGTTGCAAATAATCTTGTATCTTAAGGGGCGAAGCGTGAGAAACAGACAACAGATGCACCGCTTGGCTTTGTTGCTTTTTTTAAGTGTAAACTCACAGCAGCTTTGTATCATGAGCCGTGATATCCGTTCAGCAGTCAAAGCAAAGGTCAAACATTCTTCTTCCCACTCAGGCTGGGCGCCTGCTTCTCATCATGTAATTTCCATCAACACGCTTTATTGTTAAATTTCATTTGTGGACATCTTCATCTGAGGAAGGAGAGACTGAAGTATGTAGTAGAGGAAATGTGAGATGTGGTGCAGCCTACATGTGGTTGTGGTTTGTCTTGTAAGCATCTCATTTTTTATTCCTGAGTGACATGTGTATCTAGTGCAGGGTTCACAGGGAAGGTATACAGGTTTACAGTGTCCACAGAGGGAAAGGTTGACATCCTGACCTTCAGTTTCCCTCTGACACAGCACCACTCCTCCATGTCTGTATCCACCAGGCTTTCCTCGGGCTCTGCTCCACCCGCTCGCAAAAAAGTCTCCTCCTCAGCAGACTGCGCCTCTGACAGAGTAACAAAAGGTGTCCCCTGAAGCCTGGACTGAATGAGTGTTTTTAAATAATGCATTGCAGCCAGGGCAGGCGCCCGTCGCTGGGGTACAGAGCCCCTCAGATCACACCAGCCTCTGCCATGAAAATTTCATTGACGCAGTGCTCATGAGAATCTGTCCAGTGTAGACGGGGTGTACAGGACCTAACGCATGCTGCTGAGTATTTCGCACCACAAAGAGCCTCTCTCTGTCTCTCTCTCTTTACATTTTACACCAATAGACTCTCCACTTCACCCAGAACCCAGTAAACAATCTCTGAAGTTTTAAAGCTGATGGAGCAAAAATAAAGGTAGATGGTTATGTCAAGGCGCGGGCTGGTGTGAGCTTGCTCATAGCTCCCCAGCTTAGCCGCCATGTGTTGGAGTTTACCGCGGTGAACGAGAGGGTCGCTTCCCTGCGCCTTCGGGTCAGGGATAGGTCTCTGACTGCCGGTTGTGTCTATGG
>NW_018128159.1:595568-624347 GCF_001952655.1 Monopterus albus
CGCCTTCCTAGGGAGGTGTTCCGGGCATGTCCCACCGGGAGGAGGCCCCGGGGAAGACCCAGGACACGCTGGAGGGACTATGTCTCTCGGCTGGCCTGGGAACGCCTCTGCATTCCCTCGGAGGAGCTGGAGGAAGTGTTTGGAGAGAGGGAAGTCTGGGCATCTTTGCTTAGACTGCTGCGCCCGCGACTCGGTCCCGGATAAGCGGAAGAAAATGGATGGATGGATGGGTTATGTCAACATGACATGGAGAAACCAAAACATTCAAGCAATTCCAGCCCGATATCTAAATTTCATCCATACAGCTGTACTCGGTGGCATAATTTCCACCCTCATTTTTGCAGTTTCAGTTTCATTTGCTTGCTAAAATACACCTGAACATTGTGACCTGACTGTCTAGCTGCAAGAATTTGTTTGAGAGGAAAAAGGATCTGACAAAACTATTGATAAGCTTATCTGAGTCAGCTCCAACTATCACCATGCACTCATTGCTGTTAATGGATGTGACTTCATTTGCTTTGGTCTGCTTTCACTTACTGGTAATATTTTTGCTAAAGCCAACTAAAATTGGGCAGCAATCAAATATTTTTTATACCTTAAAGTATTAGGTGTCTATTAAGAAAAGTAAATGTTTTTTGTTTATGTTTTTTTTTTTTTAACACTTTTGCAGAGCAGTGTTTGTTCCAAAATCTTCAGACAACTCATAATTAAATGTGATGGACATGTTCCTCAGCACAGCGCTGGTCAGTTTGGCTTGACAGTACCAAGGACAGTCTGTGTTTGAGGTATTAAACATTTACAACAAGCAGTTTGCTCCTACTTGTGATTCACGTCCCTGTTAATCCTTCTATGTACCTCAACCTGTAGTGATACCTCTCTACATAAACACCTGACCACCCCTCCATCACCACATATACATGACATAGACACAAAAAACTGAACAATAAATCTTTGTTTTGAATATTGTGTTTACACTATGTATCTGAAACGGGTGTTGGCACAGTTGTATCTGATGTAAGACTGAGAAATCCAAGAGGCGATAGCATCTAGTGGTTTAATGGCACTTGAAACTGGTTTGGACCAGCTGTAGCTGATCATTTTCTTTGAGCAGATGGTTGTCAAGACATTGCAGTCAAATTCAGTGATATCTTTGAGAAGATAAAGAATCAGGTTGTTCAACTCTCACCTAGCTTGTCAGTGATTCATCCTGAATAAACCCAAACACCATGACTGTGTGTCTGTTCTGGCCTTGATGCACGTAATCAGCATAAAAACAGTTACCCGTGGTACACACAAGCACAAGCAACTCTCTTCTACTACAGTTTGTACCTGGAGACAGTTGCATACAGATGATTGCAGGCTGTGGTGTCTGTCCTGACTCCTGCACTGTAGTAAAACCAGAACCAGTCAGAGCAAGAGGTCCATGTGTGCTCCTGCAGGTAGTATTTGAGATATGGTCATTTTGTTGTAGATAAAGCAGAACACAAAGTTGTTGAAGTAGTTCTTCATTTGAGTCGCCTGAAGTCAGCTGCAGTTGTGTGGATCACCTCTTGTCTTTCTGGAATGAGTGTGTGTTAAGGCCGTGACAAGTAATAAGGATGAGTCAGCCTTTGACAGACAGAGTAATGACCCCCCCATTCTGAGACATGGAGATGGTTTTAGTAGATCAGATTCATAACAAATTGCAGCTCTTTGTATACATTTTTTTGTTTTGCTTTTCAGCTAAAAACTCTTTTGTCATTCTGAAGCTAGAGTAAAGTGGTCAGAGAAATAGTTTGGGAAATAAAAGACTTGAGAATGATATCGTTCTTTTATTTGTCTATTTGAAGCTACAATTTAGGAGACAGTTAGCGTAACTTAGCATAAAGACTGGAAATGGGTAGCAAAATGCACCTACTAGCACCTTATAAGCTCACTAATGGGCATGTTATGTTTTTTGTTAATTGTTCTGTCCATGACTGACTAGAGCATAGTTGCTGTAGTTCTCCTTTTCACTCTGTTTAGCCACATATGGGGGAATGAAATACTGAGTCACACAGTGTATTGTTTAGTGCCAAAAGATTTAAGAAATATTTTTACTCTTAATAGTAAATCAAAAGACTTTTAATGTGAAAGACTAGTTCATAGCACCAAACCCACTGAGAGTCAACATAGCCCTTTGCTACTTGTAGTAGCAATGTTTGTGTTGTTGTTTTTGCATATGGCTGATTTCCAAAAACGTTCTCACTAACATCACTATATCTGGAAGATATTTGGACAAAGTCAGAGCTAAAATGTGAATATTGGACTTGGATGGATGGGAATTTTAACTCGTCTCCTGGTTATGGTACAACTTAACCTGTCACATCTTGATAAGCTGATGATATCTGAGGACTGCATTTCTATGACTTTGGTCAGGAAATTAGTAACAATTTATTGTTTAGCCATTTTCCCACTCCTATGTCTGAGGCATTAAGAGACAACAACACATGTAGTAGCAGGAATTGAGCAAGCAGTGTGACAACTTCAGTCATGTCTCTGGTTATTTCTTTCTTTTGCCTCCACTGTCCATGTTCCTGCACTGTTTTGTTTTCAGCCTCTATGCCTCAACAGCAGAGTTTCTAAAACCACAGGGCTATGGCTGAATGCCACAAAGGCTCTTTAGCTCAAAGCTGCAGAGCTTTACATCACACATTTACAACCCTTCCACAGTCTATATGATCTTCACACTGTACAATCATGTTTTACAGCTCCATCTCAAATTACACAGTGATGATTTTCTCCCAGTTGTGCACATCTGTTGGACCTTTCTTGATGGGCTATTTGAAATGAACCAAGTCAGCATTGAGTGTTGAAGAGAGAGCATGAGCTTGTTTTTGTAATGTTGAAATAATCTTTCAAATGAGTACTGTTTTCCTGAGTGAAATGAGGAGGTTTGAGGAGCAAATGGAGTGTAAAGGATGTGATGCTCAACACTGACTTCTCTCTTTCTCTCTCTCTCTCTCTCTCTCTCTCTCTCTCTCTCTCCCTCTCTTTGTTTTCCAGGTTAGCTTTATATGTGTATGAGTATTTGCTGCATGTCGGCGCACAGAAATCAGCACAGACCTTCCTGTCAGAGGTAAGAAATTCTTTCAGTTTGGCTTCCTGTTCATAAAGGGGGCGAGTGATTCCCCCTCTGTTGTACGACCAGGAATGGAATTCACATTATAGGTTGTCCTGGGTTCAGGCAGCTGTTGAGTAATCTTACCACAAGTCAGGGTTTGGGCTTTGAAAGCTGCAACAGTATTTATACCTTCATGAGCTAAAGCCAGTTTTTCTTTCTTTATTTATTTTTTTTATACACAGTTACTGAACAACAGCAATGTTGACCATTTAGTAATTTGGAACAATGTAAACATGGCATCACTGGGCTACTTAATGTGATTACCCGCCCTTCATTATTAGTTCTAATTTGTAATCATAAACTCTGTATAATTAGAGCATTTTGATGTATTGGAAGCTTGTGCTGCTGCTCCCTCTCTGCTATGACATTTTGAAAACAAAGCCAGTCTTTGCAAAGTTATACCGAGTGTACCTTTAGCATTTGAAACCATTCCAAACATAACCATTCGTCCCAGGTCTGCCAGACCTATTGGTCTCATATTAGGCAGATGAACAGTTGAAGAGGTAAGGCCTCTAATGTGTTGCATCCTCTTCCTTAATGGACATCCTTCCTGCTAATGGTCCTATGTCCAGGCCTTCTCCACTACAACACCTCTCCTGCCCATTGCCTTTATTCAGCTCCACTTAATGCACTCCCAGCACTGAGAGAGGGCTTTAATGGCAAGAAGAGGCAGGTCTCTATCATTCAACTTTAATACTGACATTATTATTATCATTTCATCAGTTGAGCTTGGTGAAGAGTCACATAGAGATACTGTTGCACCAAAATGATCTCACAGATGTGTGCACACAATGCACACACCCACAAGTGAGAGTCTAGAAACTTAAATGGTTTAAAGGGTAACTACACACTCATATTCTGCTCTCCCAGCATATTTAAAATATGCAGCAGAGAAGTGAGGGAGCATCGCTACGTAGTGTGTGACGTGGAGGGTCAGGAGTCACGTGGGACACTGACCACTGCTCAAAGTGTAGCACAGATAGAGTCGGAGCTAACAGCCATCTGCGGTCGGACTTTCCCTTTCTCTGCTGGAGAGATGGGGAGTCTGGTGGAGCTTTGACAGTACAAAAATGATTATGTCACTGTGAGAAAGGCTCTCTGGTGTGCGTGTCTCTCATTAGGGGCAATGCCAGTAATGTAGCACTGTTGTTTCTCATAGTTAAAGCTACTGTTTGTCAGCCCCATTGACTGTATATATCATATATATGATATATACAGTATATGATGGACACTACTATGCAAAAATGAAGGTATAAATCCTTGTTCTAAGTGTTTTTCAAATGCAGTTTGATGAAATTAAAATGAGTTGCACCTCACAAAATACTGGGATTATTTGTTAGTAAATATGTAGACTCAATAACTGATAAAGTAGAAAAAATAAATCAGAAAATACAGAAACTTGTTATAAATCACCCTCACTGGACCATGGATGCATCAGTCAGGCAGAAATTGGTTGCCTTTGCTTATAGTGTGCAGTCAGGCAGTAGGGCGGACAGAACTGCTGGAGGCCAACGCAGCTGCCAGCAACCAGGAGCGGATATCTAAAATATGAAGCAGAGATGGGGGAGTAACACAGAGAGATTAAGTGGTCAGGCTGTGGAGAGCCTTGCTGATTTCAGATCCCTTTTGGATGAATCTTCTCCCAGAGATTGAGTGTTATTGGTGAGATGCTTGAAAGAGGTGAAGTCCTGGGTCGTAGGCAACCGGAGGCTCACAGACATAGCTTCACATTCACTTAGATGGAATCAAAACAACATCAACACAGACAATGACTAAAACAACATACGTGCAGACACACACAAACAGTCCAGACCATTGAGTCAATTTGATGCCAGTTGTATAAAAATGTTGTGCCTGCAACATATTGCTTAATGATTTTGTTTATTTCGACCACAGCTTTGTTTTTATTTAGTTGTCTTATATGGCCAGAGTCAGTGTATTTGGATTAGCCTGACAGTAATGGGTACATCTGAGCAAACACTGCAACTTGACCTTTCACCTTTCCTGCCTCATGTAGTTCTGGCAGTAGGCTTAAAGTGTTGAGGGATTTCTTGTGAGTATTTGAAGAATGGGTGCAAACAGACGTGATTTGTTATACTTATCTACATCACTCAGCATCAAATGTGTGCTTTAGCACTCACTCGTTCTCTGGCTCTTCTTGAAGCACACAAGACCTAATCGTCCTCTCCCAGCTTTTATTTTTTCCACATCTTCCTTTCTCCTACGGTTTGATCACCCTCCCTTCGCCCTGTTCTCTTCACTCTTTACCGACTCCTTGTCCCTCCATTCTCCTGCTCCTTCCTCCTCATGATGGTGGAGCTCAATGCAATTTGTCTCAAGAAATCACAAGCAAATGGAGAAGATACCTTCAGCACTTTTAGAACACATATGTCATTAAGAAAAATGCTAACAGCAAATAAGAAAATTGAGAAAAGTTTTCAAAAGTAAGATGGCAGGCATGAATATAGCGGTACAAAGAAGGAATATACAAGTAAATCCAGACTTGAATCAATGTGATGCTTCATTCCTTTTGGGAAAAAAAAGATTGAAATCTCTGGAAAAGTGAACATAACCACTGAGCTAATGCTGGGAGGACAGCCAGTGCATTCAGTCATGTTTGAAATCAGCAATAGAATTATAAAACTAAAATAAACATGTTTTTTATTGTCATTTTACAGCAGTTAAAGAGTCACTGGCTACACAATATCATTCTAATTTTGTCCCATAACGTTATTTAGTTGTAACGCCATTGTTTTGTGTGATTTTACTGTTTCTGTATTTCAATTCATGTATTTATTAATTTGTTTGCATTTTTTATACCCCCCCCAAATCCAGTATGTGCTCTTTCGGGGCTGAAATGTTTCTCTTGCAGTGTGCTGAGATCTGTAGATCATAGTGTCCATCTTCACACAGTTACATACACCGAAAAACACACACAAATGTTTTAGTAGATAAGGGACTTCTATTCCCGCAGGTAGACTGAAGACACACACACCTGCTCCGTGCCATCTAATGAGAACACTATCACCTGGACTCTTCTGCCTCAATTAGCCTCTGTTCCTCCTTCAGCGAGAAGCCCACAAACACACACTCTCACCTTTATATGCACAATACACTTCTGTCCCTGAAAGGACTTTGCCACTCTGTGCTCTCCTGTACAGTGCGGCACTCAGCTCTTTATTAGCATTAAATCAACAGGGCCACAACCACATGTGGCACATCACAATCACTGTAAACTGCACTGGAGAAATCTGTAGAAACCAGCTTGGATCTCTTTGTGTGTGTGTGTGTGTGTGTATGTATGTATGTATGTGTGTATGTATAGTACACACAGTTCTGTGTGCACAGTTCTACTGTCATGCTGTCCTCACAGGCTCGGGCGAACCATCCCTCAGACTGTATGTACTGTATGTACGCACAGAGCACTGAATCTGTGTGTGTTTGTGTGTGGAGTCATGTCATTAGTTTGGAGTGTGTGAAGCAGGCAGCAGGTCTGCTATCTTCCACTGGATCTTATCTCAGTGTCCAGATACAAGCAGGAGCTCTGTGGGTTTCTGAAGGCAGTAGAGAGGGCTACTTCTTCAAGACAGTCCCAGTATCTTATCCTCAAACTCAGCGCTGCACTGCACTGCACTGCACTTCACTGCCCGTTGGCCTAATTTTTTGTTCAAATTTCACTGTCTGTCTAAAGTTGGGAGGACAGCTGAGTAAAATGATTAGGTTATGCATAAAATATGCCACAGTGTCTAATTTTTTATTTCCCTTGTCTGTCTTCTCCCCTCAATCCTCATCCTCTGTCCCACTCCTCTCTCTTAGATCCGATGGGAGAAGAATATCACACTTGGGGAACCTCCAGGATTTTTACACTCATGGTGGTGGTATGTATACACTGGTTTTCTCGCTCTTCCTCTTTCTCGACCACACACAAACACACGTTTTTTCAGGACTCTCGGTGGTTTGAAAGAATGCACAGGGGTGAGGGGGGAACAGTAACTACGGGGAAGTGCATCATCTCACACATGGTTAAGTGATGTACTTCTGGCGTCGCTCTGACTGACAAGTGAGCTAACTTCCCTTGTTCAGTTTGTTTAATCAAATTCAAAGTCGGGGACAGATTCTCTCTTACTGGAGTTTTCAGACTCTGGCTGTGCCCTCCCCAACACATCCCTCCCCCACCAACTTTTGCAGCTCGAGTTCTCATGATGCTTCAGGAAAGGTAAATGGGAAGGGCCTTTATTTAAAGTGACTGAACTACCTCTATGACCTCCTCTTCTGCTGCTGCAACTGTTGGTCATGTTGAACTGGTCAGACTACAATAATTAACAGTAGTTTTTAGAGCACCATGATGCATCTGTCACTGTTAATATGAAAATCTCTGCTCCAAGGTTTTGAGACTTTGTTTAAGTTGCACAAGACCAGCATTTAACAAAACAAGACTTCAGTTGTCCAACTTTTCTTTTGCCTTCTTTAAACAAATCTGAGAGTTATGTAAATGCTAAACATACAGGGGACAGTGTTTTCTATCTGGCTCGAAGAACCGGGTCAGCGGGTCTTTTTCTCTATGTCTGAATGAGAGAGAATGGGAAACTCACATGTAGGATGCCCCCCTTTCCATTTGTCAGGCTGAGACATAGCAAATCCAACTTTAAGGTGAAAAAGGAGGAAGAGGGGCAGTAAGGACAAAACTGGACAGCTGGAAAGGATGTAGACAAAGAATCAAGCAGGCAGACAGGCAGGGAGATTGAGAAGCTGAACCCTCACCAAGACAGCATGAGAGGCAGAGAGAGGTGGGATAAAAGGTTTGACAGTGCCTGCTTTGATTGTCATTCATGCTATCCTGCTCATCCCTAAAGCCCCCCCCCAGTGTAATAAACCCGGACATACGGCTTCATTCATTCATCCTCTCTGGCCCCAGTGTGTGTTGTAATCGTGCAGCCTGTTGACATGGCTCATAATGGTCCTTAAAGAGCCTGGCTTCTCTCAACCTGACAGTTCTCAATTGGACAGCTACCAGTAATACTGACAGAATGACATACACAAACATACAGTGCAGCATAAGTTTGCTCCCGCCTCTGCCCAAACCACTAAGAGGGTTCAGTGAGACTGGCAGTGTGTGTGTTTGTGTGTGTGTGTGTTTGTGTGTATGAAAGTGGGAAATATAGAGGGAAACTGAGAGCTCGTGTCTAGTGTGTGTTCTGACTGAACTGATATGTTTCAGCAGAGTGTGGTAGTTGACCCTGTGTGTGTGTGTGTGTGTGTGTGTGTGTGTGTGTGTGTGTGTGCGCCAGAGAGCAGTTGGAGAACAGGCTGATGGTTAGCCAGACAGAGCAAGGCAGGGCTCCGGTGTAGTATGACCAGCTGTAGCTGAGGGGAATATCCATCTGGGCCACTCAGCACATGGACACGGAGACTCACTGTTGGGGGGGGGGTCCAGGGGTTGGCTGCTGAAGGAGGAGGGGACTCAGTCCCCTGCCCATCCCAACGACACCCAGCAAACCCCCCTCCAGCCTCCCCCCAAAACAAAAGCTCCAGATGGTAGGAAAGCCACCAACCTCCCTCGTCCCTCATCCTTTGTCTAGAGGCCTGTCCCTTTGTTTGCGGAAGAGAGACCCCTGAACGGATTAACTCTTTGCATTCCAGCCTCTTTGTGTTAAACAGCCAAATCTAAGACCCCGACTCCACCACCACCCAGTCCGACCCCCACTGTCATGTCCTCAGCAACTCACTGGGGTTTTCTTCTCTCCTGCTCCTGCTTCTGTGGCTGTTTCCTGTAGGATGGTGTTGGTGGGTGGTGGGGCTTCAGAATAAGACCATGGCTGTAAGAGGGGGAGGGAGAGGGATGCTGTGAGAGACACAGGGAGGCTGGTGGTTGGGGTCACTCATTCACATCTGTTGTCATGAGTGGAAAGATAAAGAAAAGCTCAGTGAGGGCTGCAGGTGTTGATTGTGTCATTAGCTCCCTCTCGATTGGCTGCTGCCTTTTGTCTCCTCCTTATCCCAAAATCGATTTCTTTAACCAGTTTTCACTGGATGGTCGCCCAATCCTCAATACACACCCCAATACAAAACATACACAGCACAACAGTATGTAGAGGGATCTTCTGTGCGATAGCCTCTAGCTGAAATTCCTGTTTGTGAGAGGCAGAGAAACGAGTGAGAGTACAGCCGCCCTCCTCTCCTGATTATTTGGACTGCTCTTTATAAAGTTTTCTTTAACTTTCTCCTTCTAACTACTTGTCTAATGCATCCTTGTTTCCTCATATTGTGTCATTCAAAATCAGAATGCAAACAGTCGAGCATTAAAACCCAAGTGGCAACCTCTGAGGATGAGAAATGAAGCCAATGTAGAAGTGAAAAAACCTGCAGTTCCCTGAACGGCCACTTGAGGCTGGCTCCAAAAGGGCGCTAATCCATAGACTCTCATGGCATTCATTCATTCATTTTCTCCCGCTTAGTCCCTGAACGGGGTCACGGGGGGGGGGGCCGGAGCCAATCCCGGCCGGCAATCGGGCAAAGGCGGGGTACACCCTGGACAGGTCGCCAATCCATCGCAGGGCTAGCATGACGAACAACCACACACACGCACTCCTATGGGCAATTTAGAGACACCAATCAACCTAAGCTGCATTTCTTTGGACTGTGGGAGGAAGACGGAGTACCCGGAGAGAACCCACGCAAGCACGGGAAGAACATGCAAACTCCACACAGAAAGGTCCCAGGTGGGGCCCGAACCCGGAACCGTGCTGCCCTACTCTCATGGTAAATTGCCCAAATTTACAGCAGAAATAAACATGTTTACAGACAGATACAAACAATGGTGCTAATTTAATTTTTCCTTCCATGACAACTGTATGAGGGGAAATTTTTTTTTTTTTATAACTCGCCCGTTTAAATTATATTGAGACTAAAATGTACACATTAATTGAGGGTGTGGCCACTTTGAGGGACAGGTGGTTCCCACTATAGGTGGCTAGCCACTAGCTGTCTAGAAAGCTCCACTCACGCTCCGCGCCTTTGCCCATTTTTTGATTTGACCTAACAGGTGGAGCGAAGCACCACTATTATGGCAGTGGCCAGACTTGAGCGTCAAAATTGCTCTTCAGAAAATCAATGGGTGATGTCACAGTTTTTATATACAGTCAATGGTAAAACTACATCAGCCTCCTAATTGTAATTCATAGTTGGACACACTGGGAATTTCTGACATGCACTGTCAACAACATAGTGGCTGTAAGGTCACCATGACTGGCAGTTATAACTAAATAGAATCCAATATTTACAATAATACTGTAAATTCAGCTGTTTTTAAAGGAGCTATTCTTTGTTTATATCGGGTTAAAAAGCTTACACAAATATGTAACAAAAGAAAAATGACAAATTTAGACCAACAGTGCAGGTAACCATCTTAGAATAATGCAGAAAGTTTTTTCTGTGCTTCTCATTCTGCCTACATTTCATGAATACACCATAACTGCGACATTTCAGACTACATTCAGTCTGTTTCATTGCTACAGTCAGTGGATTTTCTTGAGAATCCTTAGTGAACAATACCTGGGAGTCACAAATAGAAGAAGCTGTTGTATTAACTGTGTTGCACCTTATAGTTTCATATAGCCACTCTACTGGAGTGTACTGTAAACTAACCTCTCAGCAAAACGGAGCAAGTTTTGCAGTCCATCTTGAGGCTGGAGGACAAGGTACAGCACTTTTGCTGAATAATGAAAAATATTCCAACAAATAGATTATTTGCGAACATTCTCACAGGAGTCCACCTTGTTCCTCAATGTAGGAGTATACTCCACCTGTATTTTTGAATATCTTAACAACACACACACACACACACACATTTTCTTTAATTTTTTTTTCATTTCAGTTGGTTCTTCTTAAACTGTTAGTCTTCTTGCAGTGACAGTTGCTGGATTAATTAGCCACAGTCCAAAGGGAGTGTTCCTCCTCCATGTACATGGCACAGTGATGTCGTCTACTTTCTGAATGCATTGCTGCTACCAGGAGAATAGCTGCTACTTGAATCAAGGTAATAAAGACAAGAGGAAGGGTTGTGTTTCCCTCCCTCTGTTCCTTGATTGTGGCATTTTGTCCCATTAAGAAAAACCTCCCCTGATAAGAGGAGGGGACCGCTTGGTCGCCTCTATGTAACTTTATTTTTTGCGTTCTTTCACTCATGGTCTGTCTGCATCTGTCTCCATCTCTGTCTTCTTAGTGACTGGGTGGCCAAAGCTGCACAAAGGATTATCATGTGGACCTGCCACCTCCAGCCTGTGTGTCTGTCTTTCTGTGTCTTTGTTTACCCTCCTTATTATAATGGAAAAGCACTGGCTTTGTCGGACCACAGTTAATTGCAAATAATTATCGTGATGGCATTTAATTTTACTAATTGTCGTCTTCTGGACGGCTGGACGCTAATCCCTTCCTCTTCTGCTCTGGATACAAAGTGTGTGTGTGTGTGTGTGTGTGTGTGTGTGTGTGTGTGTGTGTGTGTGTGCTGACGTTGCCAGCTATTCCCTCCTCGTTTATTATTTGAATGACAGTTTGCATGATCCCAAACTGTAACTTAAACCTCTCCTGTGCCTCTTCAAGGTAAGAGCAGTTAAAGTTCAGAGTTGACTGGTTCGAATACTACAGTACCAGGTACTCCCCTTAATACCATAAAAAGCTTCCCATGATGAAATAAGATTCAAATGATTAGATAATTGGATAGAAAATGTACTATTACAAGGGTATGCAGAGTACAAGATTTCTTACAAATTGCTCATGCTATTTAACTACAAATATTGACTTCCCAGATAATTTCCAAAGATTAGTGTCCCAAGGGAAGTGGCAACAACTGTGACACAGGTTTTCCCTCTAAATGTAGATGGGACTGTCAGATCAGAGCTAGTAATGGTCACATCCACATTTTGCCAGTCTGATTTGATATTTTACATGATATGGTACAAAAATAACATTTAATTAAAACATTTGAGGTTTTTTTACATCCCATCTACCACCTCTTCACACCAAATGTCTCCTTTTCTTCTCAATAAATTTGTTATTGAAAACTGTGTCCTGTGTCAACCACCTAAAATAATGCCACAGTAAGGGTAGCCTTCGTCTCTACTTCTCGTCTCGTCCATCCGTGATCTTGCTTCAGATTATGCAGAGAAGTATTGGATGAAATTTCCTCGTGTGGCTCAGGCAGACGCAGGTCAGCTGTTCTAACCATAATATATTTCAGACTCCAAAGGCCATGAGATGTTAGATCACCTTACCCCTACCCATGTGCCTGTACCTGGTTGTGTCTTTTCGGTAACAAACTGTAACCTGCTTCCCATTTCATTTCCCCGAGGGCTGATTGGATTTGCGATGGTCGTGCCTTCTCGCAGCAGCTCGTCTCTGACAGAGCAGCAATCTCTTTAACACCAAGTGATAGATATGATAATGTACACTAGCTTTATTGTCAAGTGACAGAAGGGCAGCACAACACACATGCGCCATATGTGCACAGTCCCTTTCTGTTCCTTCAGTGCCCCCCTTGTCTAGAGGGGACCCCAGTACTTGCCAAGCGTCTCAGGGCACCAGCTCTGTCTTTTAATCTTTAAATACTTTAATAACACCTTTCTATTTTAGTTCATATGCTTTGAAAAGTTGAAACCATGTGCCACAGGGTTGAAATTTATTGTTGTCTTTATTTTTAGAACAACTATTGTTCCACTTTTGTTTCTCTGTGGCCTCAAATAGCAAAGATAAAAAGAACATAAGGGAAATCGGTGATCAACAATGTTTGACAAATACCCATATTTAAGAGATCATAACCCTTAACCATGAAAATCAAGCATCTTGTATGATAGAAAATCACCAGCACGTGACAGGGTGCTACTAAGCGATTCTCTGACAGTTATGGGTAATAGGCTAATATTTTCTGCTTCATTTCGCAGTCTGTCATATCAAGTGTCATGGTTGTTCCTGACATCAGCACAAAAGATGCACGTAACAGTTTAGCTGCACCTTTAAATGACAGCGAGGATTTCATCTCATGAGTTCAGTGGTCTGTTTTTTTAATGCTCTTTATGAAATCAATATATTGGCGAAGGAGAAGTTCTTAATGTGGGCTGGCTTACCAGGTACTTAATTTCCTTGCAGTAATTAAGGGCCTATTTGGAGTGGGGCCTGGTCACTCTTTCTGCCCTGGAGGACTGGGATTGGTCTAATTAACTAATTTGAGTACAGCTGATTGGGCAGTAAGTAACATAATCACAGCTGATTGGTCAGTAACCTGTAGGTCAGCAGGGCAGGCTGAGAAGAACATTTGGCACTGGTTCTTCCAAGATAAAAGCTCTGTGGAGCTGAGCTGCAGGCTTCATGGTGGAATACAGGACTAAAACCTGTAGGTTATTTGATTGTTTCTACATGGCCTCTTGATAGGGCTATTTATTGAACCTCAGTACTGCTGACCAAAGTATGTCTGTAGTCTTCCAGCATCTCAAATATTCATTCTTTGCTGTTCTCTTTGTCATCTCTGATAGTAAACGAAATATTGCTGGACTGTGGAGAGTTTGAGGGGTGGCATGATGGTGCAGTGGCTAGCACTGTCACAGCAAGAAGGTTCTGGGATCAAATCCTGACCGGGGCAGGTCTGTGTGCAGTTTGCATGTTCTCCCTGTGCCTGTGTGGGTTTTCTCCAGGTACTCCAGCTTCCTCCTGCAGCTTAGGTTGACTGGTGACTCTAAATTGCCTGTAGATGTGAGTGGTTGTCTGTTTCTGTTTGTTTGCCCTGTGATAGACTGGCGACCTGTCCAGGGTGTACCCCACCTCTCAATCAGCAGTTCCGGTTGGGATAGGCTCCAGCCCCCTGTAACCCTCTACACGATAAGCAGTATTGATAATGGAAACATAGTTGGACAAAAGCAACAAGCAATTTAAAAATGTAAACTTGGGCATTTTTCACTAAACAATTCAATGTGTAAAATAAAAGGCACATTTATCAATAATGGAAGTATTAGTTGAAGTTCTGATGCTATTGAATGTTAACATCTTTGTAGGATCTGGTTGATCAGATCTTTTCTGATTAACTTACCAATTTTATAGTATTTTATTTAGTTAAAATAAAAGATGCACTCATGATACACTTAAATTCAAGCTCTGTTCAATCACAACATCAACCTGATGTTTTTATGACTCTCTTTCAAACAACAGTGGATCTAATTTTGGAAAAGTTCTTGTATGCTTGATTAAAACACCATAAAGTGTGCTGTCACTGCTTTGATTTGATGCATAAGAATTAATTAAATGTACTGATGTGAGTCTCCCAGTGTGTTGTAAATCACTCTTAATTTTTGTCACTACATGATGAGGCCTTTTTATGAAGGCTAAACAGAAGGTAATCTTTTAAAAGTACAGCTGGAAAAATCTGTTAAAGTGTTAGATTTTAGTATTATACCAAAACTAATATATCATTGTCAGATCACAATTAAAACATTTCAAACAGTACCTGCTGTAATAGTTTTTTTTTTTTTTTGTGCCGCTATCAGTTCATTTTAACCACTTGCACTGTTCATAAACTTGTCTTGCTACCATATCCACAACAGATACACACGAACCAGGAATATAGTATGTGTTTGGATCACAGAGTGAAGTGTCTGACGTGTGCCGCTCTCTTGTCCTGTGTGCACAGTGTATTCTGGGATCTGTACTGCGCTGCCCCGGACCGGAGGGAGACATGCGAACATTCCAGCGAGGCCAAGGCTTTCCATGACTATGTGAGTGAACTTAACCAACCCTCGGGTTGTGCACAAACATACATGCAGCCACCGCTTGGAAAGTCAGAAACACACATTCACACATGCTTGTGAGCACACACAAGCAAAGGCAGAGTGTGCATCAGAGAGAAGAGACTGCTCTGACTGTGATAATGCAGCTGGTTCTTGTTTTGATTTGTCTGCGTTTCTGGTCTGTCTGCTGCAGCCTCTGTTCTGGATGGGACAGACTCTTAGCCAGATGTCTGAAATAGTATGCTTTTAAAAATGCAGCACCTCTGAACATCATTTCTGTATTTTATGGGAAAGCCCTTAGACTTGCATCTTTGATTAAATCTTTGAAAGGCTAATAGGGAGTCCTCATGCCATTCTGCTGTATTTCCCATGATCTCCATTAGATATCAGCTTTCTAACATCTGCCTAAACAGCATAATGCTGTAGCTCAGCTGCTGGTCGCACTTCCTCAAACACTGACCCCTGACCCCTCGGGTCCTAGTGAAACTGTCGTGAGGTGAAAGGTTGCTCCAGTGCCTGGCAATTTATTGGTCAAGTCACAGCTTCAGTAAAGGTCACAGCACATAAAGCAGCTGGCTGATAACACAAAAACATTAACACACACATGCACACATAGCATATATATACACACAGAACCCATTTATACCTGCACAGGATTTGCTGGTTGAGGCCACAGGGGCTGGCCTGGCTGATGAAAGGTCAGTGTCTGCAGCCCTGTGACCCTCTCATCTTCTGTGAAGTTGGAGCTGTCGATCAGTAACCTATCGAACACGCACACAATTTTGAAGAGCTGGGTGATGTGGGAGTGGGCTGTCTAGAGATAAAAGCCTTTGTCGTTTCTGCTCTCATTACTGCAAATGACCATTTTGATCTGATTGTGGTGGTGCAGAATTTACCTTCTCACGTTCTGTTTTACTATGGTTTTCTATACATTACCTTGAATGTCCTCCTTTTTTGCCTCGTCCACTCTACATTAAATATTTGCATTATGTTGCTCGGGGATTACAAGGGCGTTAGGGTGCTGACAGGACAGTCTGCTTATTGTTCCACCTGAGCAGAAGTGAAACCTGAAATGGATTAGCTGTGCTATTCTTACCATACACATTTCATTCAGGCTGTTTTAGCCCGTAGCCAGTCGCCCATTCAGTTGAACTCTCTTATGAGGTTTGACAGCAAAAGTGTGAGTACTTGTTAGCTGAACAGATTACATTTGTTGTGCATGTACTGTGCATGTGTGCATGTGGGCACGGCTTGACGTGTGTGTGTCTCTGCACCTGTCTGTGTGTGTGTGCATGTGTTGGACTACCATAAGATTAATTACATGGTTAATTAAACCTAGTAGTTAATTAAATCTGACAACTGTGTCTAATTAATCTAAATGCCCTATAATTTCCTACACCTTTCCTCAGAGGTAGGCCAGCTGGATACCTGCGTGTCAGCTCTTTAACGGCTCCGTTTTGACAGGCTTGGTCAATATATGACTGAACGTCGAGCTTTTCTGTCACTGGAAAAATCCACGTGTTTCAGTCTGTGGCTACTTAAATCAGTGAGCTCAGGGTCAGGCTCAGTAACCACAGAGGAAAAAACTGAAATGTACACTTAAACTGTACTTAAACTGGAGTGGAGAACTTGAAATATAGGAGCAGTGGAGAAGCTGTGAGGTTTTTGAGCTCATTTTAACTGACAAACAAAACTTTGTTGTAGTTCAAGGATTCAGACAGTGTCACCTGACCTTTGACTTGGCTCATGTTCAGAAGGTCGGAGTGTGTGAGCTGTCTGATTGAGAGGGCTGATTTGTTGCAGAAAAACATTCATGCATGAATTAGTTGTTACCCTCTAACTCCTTAAGATGCAAGTTATAATTTTTTTTATGCAGTGTTCAGTTTTCCAGCTCTTCACTGAAGCTTTATATATATGCTGAGTGAAATATTCAAAACCAAAACTCCATGATGTTCCTGTTTCATAATTTTATGAAAGGGAAATTTTCTAGATGTAATTTGTTACACGATTCCCTAAAAATCAGACTCATATTTGGTCTCTGGAAAAATGTGGGATCTTCACTAGAATTTAAGATAAAGTTATGCATCTCTAAAAAGTACTTGGCTGCACAGTGGTAGCTGGTAATGACTGACCCCAGAGGCTTCTGCTTTTTATTAATGTTTTTTTATAGTAAATTGTGCTTGCTTTGATTTGGTCTATGAAAGTTTAGGTTTAATCCAAAGCAATAGTCAGGGTGCGTGTGTGAACAGAAGCTGTGGCAGAGGCTGAGACAATGGTAACATCCAGGAGTAGGTGTGAGCGAGCACATGTACTTTTGTGACTGTGTGTATGTCTTTGTGCATTTGTGTGACAGAGAGGGAGAGAGAGTGTCAGGGTCAAAGCGTGCGAATCCCCAGGGTGATAAGAGGTCTGTCTGTCTCTGATTAACTCTGGCTCCCTGGTCCCCGCAGACCGACGGCCTGATCAAGTCTCTATCACGGCCCCTTGCTGATAACGGCTCCCTCATTCCCCCGAGTCGCCCCGGATCACAGAGTGAAAAACAACACGGCTCCCAGGAGTCGCACACACTCTGCTCTGTGTGTCACTCAGCAGGACCAGGATTGGTTTGCTTTTATTTATGTTTTGTTTCTTTTTGTAATTTAGGGTCCTCTCTACTCACTCTGCTGTCATGTTATTAGGATAGCAATGAGAAAATGTCAGTTCTGTAAAATTTATATTTAGAAATACAGTTTGCATATTTGTTTCCTGGAACGAATTTGGTTGCTAGGCAACATTGAACCGGAGCAGAGTCTTAGTTACAGATTTGGTTTGGCTTAGCTCTGTTTGGCTCAATTTGGCCCAGTCTGAAGGCACCTCTTACTCAGCTGTGTCCTGTTGGCCCCCATTGAGAGCAACGATGTAGACTTTGTGGACTCTCCAGTTTTGGAAAGATAATGGAATATAATATGTTAATCCTCAGATGATAGGGACTGGTTGACAGATAATCCAGGGGAATGTGGTGGGATTGGAGCCCTGGCCTCACTCCCAGAACTGGAGACCTCTGACAAGCTGGATTGTGCCACAGCTTCGTCCCTGGATGGTGACTCTGCTATCATAGCCACTCGAGCTCAAACACTTTTGCATGCAGGCACGCTTGTGTGCATTTCACACACCCACACTCATATGCAAATAAATACACACTCTGAAAGTTAGCGAGATACTGCTGTATCATAAAGAGCTGCAACAGCTTGAAGTCTTGTACCCCTGTAAAGTGGTCTCTCTTGTCATTTTAATTGTGGAAGTTTTGTTACTGTTCCTCCTCTTCAAACTGCCTTTTAATCATGTTTATTTCCTAAAAGAGATCTGCACATCTTATAGTCCTCTCTTCTGCTGGAATTTGGATGTTCTTCAAAAGAGCACTTTGTTGGGGAAACATGTTTGATTATAAGAACATGGCACGTTTTTAGAAACTCTGTGTGAATGATTAAAGGACAGGAGCTTTGTGATTAAAAAAAAAAGCAAACATATTGACAAGTGAGCAGGCACGCACACACATGCATGCACACACAATCTTGCTCACATTAAAGGGACAGAAGAAGAATGAGTCTCTGTTTTCTCCGCCCCTGACACACACATGCACGCACTTGCAATCACAGACAAACAGTCTTTCAGGAAGTGATACACTCAGCCTTCTTGTTACAGACATTTTGCTTTGCCCCAGCCAGAGGTCACAACCCCAAACATTTGCAATTCATGCCAATCTGGGTTCACTGCCTGCGGAGTGTCACAGATTTAGTGCCACAAGTGCGTCATTGACATCGCAATGCTTCACCGGCTCGACTCAGCTCTTTGTCATGATGAGGGCTGGGATGGAGTCAAATACAGGCCTCTGATATTTTCTTTCGAAAGTCACGCCTCATCCAAAACTAGACCACATTTTAAAAAACGAATGCATCTGAGAATTTTGTCCTGGTATGAAATGAATTGGTTTAGCAAAAGATTTGTCAATTGCCATCAAAATGAGCCATTTTGATATCACTTAAGTAAAAATGCCAACCTATGGTCAGGGAAGGCCTTTATTGCATCTCTGTCTCTGACTCTCACCTTCTTTCCTGTGTCTCTCTACATGTGACAGATAAATAAAAAAATGCAAAAATATCAAAAACACACTATTAAAATTTAAGAAACCAAAGGTGGACCATCAGTGGACCGTTTCATTATTATTATTAATCATTATTATTATTTTCATTATAAAATAATAAAAGGTTTTATAAAATGCCTGAAAATACTGAATATACGGTAACTATCAGAATTTCCCAGACTGAGGTGATGTCTTTTGTATGTCTTTATTTATATTTGTATGAACGTCACTCCAAAACCAAATAATATTCAATTTATATATTTTAATTTATCATATATGACAACAAAAATTATCAGATTCTCACATATGGGAAGCTGATAGAAGCAACTGTTTAGAATTTTTGCTTGAAAATTTGTTCAAATCATTTGATTATCAAAATATGTGCCGATTATATTTAGA
This sequence comes from Monopterus albus, assembly GCF_001952655.1. NCBI lineage: Eukaryota > Metazoa > Chordata > Actinopteri > Synbranchiformes > Synbranchidae > Monopterus > Monopterus albus. Next base: position 614,998 of record NW_018128159.1, read on the forward strand.
TTCATCTGCTAATCAGTAAACCGACGGATAATTATAACTTTACATCACTTAATCTACATAAAAACATAATGAAGATGTGTTTGTTGCAGCCCGAAACTGATCTGTTCCCAGCATGCAGTGCACACACTGTAGATAGATGGAGGCGCACTGGTGGCTGTTGCCTGGGGATTCTTTGAGAGGGTTAAACATTTGTTCGGCTGGACCACAGTAACAGGTGGCACAAGGGGAGGAGCTGCACTCTGTAAACAATCGTTGATGACCAAGCCTTTGTCTGGACTTTGTGTTTTTTCCATCGCCACAACTCCCTGTGTTGCCGTACCAGGTGCTCTCTTGCCTAATTTTAATGCCATGCGTTTGCTGTAACCCTTGTTTCCCTTTCATTGCCGTCTTTGTCTCTGTCCCTTTTTTCAAAGCTGGGATTTACTTGTCGTGCACCATTTTTCCTGCTTCAATTCCTCACAGGTCTTTTTCACTGCCAGCACCCCCAACCATCCTCCACCTCCCCCTGCCTTTCCTTTCCTGCCTCTGTTCCACGCTGTCTTTCTTATTCCCCCCCTCTCTCCTTTTGCCTCCCTCCTTCCCTCTCTCCTCCTGCTGCCCTCCCCCTCTCTCAGAGGAGATTGATTGGGTAATCTGGCTGGGTGCCAGCAGTGCCCGCTTTCTTGCTCGGGGGAAGGAGAGAAGCGGGGGCGACATGACGACATGCAGGAATAATAATAACATCCATAATATAGGCAGAGTAGGTATGGATGGAGGGATGAGGAGAGAAAGGGAAAGCAGAGGAATGGAGTCGGCGTTGGCACATCAATATCTTCTTCATACTGATTCTCCTGGCCATTTTCAGTTTAAATATAGCCTACACACAAAGGCATGCCACAACATTGTGTCACCATTTCTGTCCGTCTCTATCTGTCTTTCTATCTTTCTGTTCCCCACTCCACCACCTCCTCCGTTCACGCCTGTGTCGTCTTTTAATATCTAACAGCGCATGGAGTGCAGGCTGCAGGCAGACGGGCGTTGAGTGAGAGGACGCCGTCTTTGTGTGCGGTTGTTTACCGTGGTTGCTGTCTAAATGAAAAAGGCCAGTTGGCTCCTCTGTCTGTGTATACCTTCCCCTGTCTGAGGGAAGCAACAAAGCCTGAAAGTGCTGCCCTCAAGCTGTGTGTGTGTGTGTGTGTGTGTGTGTGTGTGTTTGGAGGTCTGGAAGTGACAGAAGCAGGAGATCAAATAGTGTGATTCCCTTCCTCGCAGGTTCATCTTGGGCAAGCTTCAACTGTGCTGTGGTTTAACATTTGATCCTAACTCTGCAAGCACGGGCTCCTGGATCTGTGTTTGACAGAGACAGACATGGAGATGGACAGATGGAGACAACAGAAAGATGTATGACAGAGAGAAAGAGAGACAGAAAGCAAGAGACAGTTGGAGAAGGAGGGAGGGAAATGTGCAGGTTTGGGGGCGGGGTTCAAGGGTGACCTTCCATGTCGGAGGTGTTTGTGTTATCTTGCCTATGGTATTTTCTCCTGCCAGGCCTCTCCTGACTGTGCTCACACACACATAGGCGCAGGCACACACTCATGATCCCTCTCAGCATTTTTGAAGCTCCCAGACACTGGTGACTCCCAAACCCCACTTATCCACTGTGTAAAATGACCCTGTCCTGCACCAAATTGAATAAATTGCTGCAGTTATGATGCTTCTGCTGTGTTTGCTTCTGCTTAGTTTGAACTTTCCTCTGGCAACGTTGTGCTTTTTTAACTTTGTGTCCTAAGTCTGGAAGGAGAGGACAGAACAGCTTGGTATTATATTATTATATATTATTATATGAGGTAGTGGATAATTTAAGAAAATTTTGCTATCACTAAGTACATTTCAATGAAGTTTTTGTCAAAGTGAAGCGCCGCAGCTGGTCTCCAGTCGACTGTGGAACTCCCTGTTATCTTTTCCCAGAGCAAGGCTTGGAGCAGCACTACATTACTGCCGCTCCTCATTGAGTCTAAAACACTGACGACGGTTACAAGGATTGTCAGGTGGCTCCCAGGGAGTGAAACCTATCTTTAAACATACACTCCCGTTGGTTAACTATGGGTGTTGAACTGCCATTTCCTTCTTGTATGCAAAGTCCCTGAATTACTGTAAATCAGCTCATGTTGGACCCACCATGGTGGGCATAATATGAGAAAGGTACATGTTAGCTGTCCGCTAAGGAGAACTTGGTAAAAAAAACACCCGTAGAGTCATTGCTTCGATTGCATGATAATAACTGTTGGTAACTCAAATGAGCATATCAACATTTTACCAGGACTGTGAAGCTGATTTAAATTTCTTTGACAAAATAAAAATAATAATAAAGACTTATTAATGATGATTGTGTCTAACAAGTAACTTCAGCTTCACTTCTGTAACTGCCACTCTTGGTTAGTTTTAGGTTCATCATATTTTTTAGGGTGCTGCAACAGTCTGTTGTGCTAAAAGTCACTCACTCCTTTTCCCCCATCTTTAAGACTTTACCCCCTCTCACAATCTTTCTTCTTCTCTCTTTCTCACCTCCATGCCCAAGTCAGCTCGGCGCTCAACCCATTGCAGTTTGCATATCAACCTGGCATTGCGGTAGATGACGCTATTATCTACATGCTTCATCGAGCCCTATCTCACCTGGAGTACCCTGGAAGTATTGTGAGGGTCATGTTCTTTGACTTCTCCAGTGCTTTCAACACAATCTAGTCGTCACTGCTGAGGGGGAAGTTGATGGGGGCAGGTGTGGACCAACACCTGTCTGCATGGATCATTAACTACCACACAGGCAGACCTCAGTTCATAAGGCTGCGTGACAGTGTGTTGGACGTGGCAGTCTGCAGCATGGGGGCACCCCAGGGGACAGTGCTTTCCCCCTTTCTGTTCACCCTCTGCACATCAGACTTCAAGTACAACTCCCACCAGTCATCTACAAAAGTTCTTGGATGACACTGTTATTGTTGGATGTGTATGGACAGGGAGAGAAAGAGACTAAACAAGCTGGTTAAGAGAGCTGGTTCTGTCCTGGACTGTTCTCTGGATTCCACTGAGGAGGTGGCCATTGTTACGAGCTAGCTTTGACTTGAAATTAGGGTTGTATACAGGGCTGTCCCTGGTAGGCTAGTGGTTAAGGCGCAGCACTCTCACCGCTGCGCCCCGGGTTCGAATCATGGTTGCGTCAGGAAGGGCATCTGGCGTAAAACACGTGCCAAATGTCAAGATGCAAGTCATCAGTGTGACGTTTCGCTGTGGCAACCCCTAAACGGGAAAAGCCGAAAGTGACTTTCTATACATCAACAGACGCTTGATTGATCTAATGTAATTGACGCGGGAATGATCGCAGGTAGCCTATCGTTTGGTAAGGCAGCTTTTGCACTGCATTATGGGATTTGTAGTTTGTGTGTTGTCGGCGCTTCATGTCGCCGGGCCATTAAAAAAAAGATATATAAAATGATCTCGCGGGCTGGGTGTAATTGTACGCCGGGACGGATGTGGCCCGCGGGCCTTGAGTTCGACACGTGCCGCAGGTCATTCCTCCCCACAGCTATCAGACTGTACAATACATCACTGCAGTGATAAGCTAAGTGAAAGTATGAGGGACTATGCATTAGTTTACTGAGGTGCAATATTCAGCTCCTGGGGGTAAAATGCATTGTAAATATTCACATATGTAAAAATCTTGTCCTTGATTTTTCTCGAATACTTTATATTGTCTTGTTTTGGGCATTTTTGAGTAGTTTTTCAGAGATCCTAATGGCTGAAATACAGGTATTTCCCCATTGGGGGATTAATTGTGGGAGTAATATTCTTGTCCCTGATTTCTTGTAAATATAGAGCTCAAATCTTGTCTTGTTCTTAGGTATTTTGATTTGCTCTCAGGGATTAATTGTGGGAGGATCATTCTTGTACTGATTGTCTCTCAAATACTATATTCTGTTTGGTTTTAGGTACTTTGGAATTTGTTTCTTAAGACATGTTTGTTCTTTCTTTTTATGGTGTTTTGTTGCTGCTCTCTATTGCTGCTGGAACACAGGAGTTTCCCCATTGTGGGATCAATAAAGTCCTACCTACCTACCTACCTACTCCCTCTCTCTCTCTCTCTCTCTCACTCACTCACTCACTCACACACACACAACTCCCCCACACACACACACACACACACACACACACACACACACACACACACTGTGTCCTGCCCTTTCTCCTTTGCCTCTGCCTCTCTTTGTGGCAGTGTGCAGGCTTGTAGCTGGCAGACGTTGCAGCCTGGCACAGCGTGTCCCTGGCACAGCGTGTGTGTCTCTGTATGTGTGTCTGCTGTCTGCTGCACAGCTCTGCCAGTCCACCGGTCTCAAGTACCAGCTGGGCATTCAAACTCACAACCAAAATAAACTGGCTGCGCTATCAATGAGCCCATGGGTGGAAGGGTGTGTGTTTGCTTGTGTTTGTGTGTGTATGCATATGCCCATGTCTACGCCTGTGTGTGCATGGTGCTGATCGGACACTGTGCTTATAAAGTGTCATTGAACTGAGGGGTGAAACAAACACAGTCCTTCCACAGATGAATGCCTAGATTTGCCTCTCTCAACTTTGCATTACACTGAAGTCCTCCCTACTCGGATTAAAGACTAAAATAATTACAAAGCCTTATTTGGAATTTAAATTCTGCTAAATGCAGACTTAATCCCCATTTTCCAAAGGTACCAATACTGGGAGGCAATATAAATGTGTGAGGGAGATCCAATTCAATCCTCTGTTGTGGTTTCTATTGCTAAAATAACACTTATAAGTTGGGGGAGTGGGGTATTTGGAGAACAGTTTGTTTCTGTTAAGAGCTTGTGTTTGCGGTGATGGGATGAATGCACAGAATCAGCAGGGGAGCCGCTGACTTTCACACTGTGTCTGCAGAGAGACACATCCTTGGAAATATTTGCATTTTATGTTACTTGCATGCGTGTCTGTTTTCATAATCACATGCGTGTGCATTAAAGTGTCCTAATGGCGGGGGCCACAGTGTGCATACTTTACTGCTGCCCAGGGTATATTTACAGACAGTGACTTTAATGCAGTGTAATGATTATTGTTATTCCAGGTACTTGGGCAGACTGTTTGCTCTGAGTGGAATGACTCCCTCTTGGCCCGCTGATTACCTCTGTGGCTGTTGGATCCTTCAGGTCCCCTCATTCTCCACAATTACACCCTCAGAACTGTCCCACTTTTATTACTGCACCTTCATCCCTCTGTTGCAGTATACCTTTACTCATTTTCTAAATTCAACAGTAGGCTACACTTGATTTTGTTTAGTTTTTCTCTGCTACACTGCCTACAGTGCATTATGTCCTCATCGCTTCCTTCCTTCAGTCATTAGGCTATACCTTTACTGTGCTACAGTACCTTTATGAATATAGTACCTGAATTCATCTTGACAAACAGATCTGCCTCCACATTGTCCATGCTTTTTTCCTCTCCTCCTGTTTTAACACCTTGAAGCATGAAGATGTGCTCTGTCTATGAAGTTGCCTGCTAGTTGTCTGTGAAGTTGTTGGCCAGTATACTTCTGTGTAATTGTTTTGGATGGCAGTGTCACCTATGTCAAACCAAAATAAACAAGTAAAACGAAACAAACAAACAAAAAAAAAACTAAAGTCAATTGCCTATGTGTGATTGGTTTTGAGTTTGTTAGATGCACACGAGTACAAGTACACACAACATGCATCTGAGAGTTGTGCATATTTCTTTGCAAACTTGCCTTTGACTTCTTATTTTACATAAAATTCACAAGAGGAGATGCCACTATATTTATGATCACTTAGGGGGAATTAATGGCATTAAAACTCTAATGTAAATATGTCATGATTTGTTTAAAGGAAAGATGCACTATCCACTTTTATACCATCTTGTGCTTTCCCTTGCTGTTTGAATACCAGTGTTTCAAATAAACATGTTTTCATTTTATGCTTTTCAATTTCCTTTCTTTTTTGCAATGACAAATCCAGTTTTATAAATCAATATTTTTCTCTCCTGCTCTCCATTTGACACAATTTCTCTCAAGGCTCTTGCTCTCTTTCTGCCTTTCCAGCTTCCTTGATTCCCCTCAAACCTTTCCCTTTTGAACTTTCCCTCTCTTTCACTCACAGAAGAAGGCAGCTTATGCAAACTGCTTTAGCGGTTAACATACAAGAGTACTACTAGTCATAGCTAAATTTTAGGCTCCTACTCCTACACTGAGTATCAGTTAAAAGTTAGATTTTTAGACTTGATTAAAAGAAGTTGCTGGTTACTGACAACCTTGAAATTATTTGGAAAGAGTAGCAATTTAATATTTGTTGGAGCTGTTTTAGATGTGTATATTTAATTTTTTGTAAACCTTTTCCTGAGCTGATTCTAAAAAACATTTGGGTGGATGAAACAACACTTAGGGTTGAGGTGAAAATTTAAGTTGGCTGCTCCTTCCACCTCGCATATTCACACAATGATGTAACTAGTGGTACAGTTTTAAGAACATTCTTGGCGACGGTTCACAGACCTACTGAAGAATGATCAGTGTTATTTTTACTTGGTTGTTAGCTCAAAAAAAGCCTTGAGCCCTGTGTGTACTCTTCTAAACTCATGTTGTCAAGAAGCTGCTCAGACAATGGGTACTTTCTTGGCCACTGAAGTGTGTATTATATTATAAGACCTGAATCTGCAGCTGATTTGAGCGTTATCATGCCATTCAGTAGTTATCAATTAATGTCCAAAATTTAGTTGAGGAGGTGCCTCCTGTACCACCCAGTATTGATAGATGTGGTAGGTTACCACTTGTGGTTGTAGTAATTTTGACACAAGCAAAGGAGGAAATAAGGTGATGTAGTACTGGACTTTCCCACAGGAGAGAGGTGTACAATCCGTGTGAAACTGTGCTTTGTATCAGTAAGGGTTGTAACTAAGCCAGTCTTTTCCTAAACCTAACCAAGTAGATTTTGCATGTAAAGCAAGTACACTCTGTCTATTATTGTAACCATGACAGAAAAGGTCTGTTCTCCGTACTATACCAACCCTCCTGGGCTCTGAGGCTACTGGAAAGGTCGGTAGAGTTTGCCCATTAAGTCTACATGTGTTTTGTGGACTTGGAGAAGGCCTGTGATCAGGTCTCTCAGAGGGTCTTGTGGGGGTTACTGTAAGTATGTATAGGGCACTGGGGCCACTGTTACAAGCCATCCTGTCCTTTATATTATTGGAGTGAGAGTTGTGTCCCTATAATTTGCAAGAAGTCAAATATGTTCTCAGCGGGTGATGGTCCCCATCAGGGTCATCCCTTGTCTCTGATCCTGTTTTGGATTTTTGTGAACACGATCTTAAGGCAAGGAGGAGTGTGTCTGGTTTGGGAACCTCAGAATTCTCTGCTTTTTTGCAGATGATGTGGTTCTGTTGGTTTCATCGGACGGTGACCTCCAGTGGGGTGGTTTGCAACAGAGTGTGAAGCGGCTGGGATGAGAATCAGCACCCTCGAGTCTGAGGCCGTGGTTCTTTGGTGGAAAATGGTGGATAGCTCCTTTTGGATTAGGAGTGAGTGCCTGCCCATGCGAAGGAATGTCTTGGGGTCTTGTTCATGAGTGAGGGTAAAATGTAGAGAGAGAGTGGCAGGATTGGTGCAACGTCAGCAGTAATGCAGGAGCTCAACTATGGTCAAGAGCTTTGGGTAGTGACCACTGGAATGAGATCACAAACGCAAATGGCCAAAATGAGTTTCTTCCATAGAGTGGCTGGACTCAGACATGCTAAGGGAGCTTAAAGTAGAGCCATTGCTTCTTTGAGTTAAAAGGGGCCAGTTGAGGTGGTTGGGGCATTTGATGAGGATAACTGCTGGGTGCCTCCCATTAGAGGTTTTCTAGGCTTGTCCAGTTGGTAGGAGGGCCCGGGGTAGACCCAGAACACACTGGAGGAATTATACGTATATCTCATTTAACCTGGGAACACCTTTGGGCTCTCCAGAGGGAGCTGGAGACATCACTGGGGAGAAGAATGTCTAGACTGCCCTACTGAACATACTGTCACTGCAACCAAACCTTTGACAAGTGGCAGAAAATAGATAGATGGATACTCCATCTCCTAGTAAGTGGAGTAGAGACTTCCTGAGTTTTGACAATGGTCAGATAAAATTAGTTACAGTTATTTGGAGTTTATCTTTTGCACAGTAAGGACAATAGAGCTATAAATAGACATGTTTATGTATTAGTGTATCTGTGTGTGCATGTGATCATGTTTTTCCCCTGAGTGAGCTGCACTGGCAGCTGTTACCCAGCCTTAAGATCAGTGCTGGGTGAGAGGCCACCCCTCCTGCCGTTTAGGGTAAATTTTTCAGAGAAGGCTGAAAAAACCAAATACTCTCATCATGTACTTAGTAATAACTGCAACATTTTTGGATGTAGGCCTACATAGGTTATATATACCCGTATGATTAAGTTCAGTGGATACATAGGGTAGCACATCTGTTTTGATATTGACAGATTTTTTTTTACTTATTAGCTTCTCGTGTGTGTTCATGTACACGTGTGTGTGTGTGTGTGTGTGTGTGTGTGTGTGTGTGTGTGTGCGCGCGCATAAAAAGAATAACTAAAAGTCATACAGTGTGTGCATACATTCTCACACAGAGTACAAGTGTTACTTCTCTTATGGTGTTGTCTGATCTGTTTTTATCACATCAGATCCTCTCTTTAAAAGTGACATTTGGAACATAGAAATCTACTGCACTCTGTTGCACTCTGAAAAGGTCAGTTTTCACAGAAGGAGTGTGTGCGACCAGCCGTCGCTCTGCAAGTGTGAGAGAGAAGAGAGAGAGGTTTCTTCTGAACCATTGGACCTGTTCACTTGGGTTGGCTGTACAGGTTTGGATGGTTGCTTGAGTTTCTTCCTCTCTGTAAGAAAAGCTGTTCTGCCCTGTGCTGTGCTGAAATGAGCTGCTCTTTTCTGTGTTGAACTTTTCTGCTGGATGCTGTAATCTCTTCAGTGCATGGCCAGATTACTGTCTGGTGGTGGGTTGCAGGATGGAGAGATGGCAGGAGGAGGGGAAAGATAGAGAGAGAGGGAGGGATGGAGGAGGCTACATAAGCAAGATTACCTTTTTATTATTGTATCCATCTGGACATTTGCTATATTTGGCTGTTTATTTGCTTGTGTTTAAGGGTATGCTGTATAAACCTTAGGAGATTTCAGTCTAAATAAATCAAAGCTGAGATCAGACTTTTAATTGTTTTCCCAAGAGTTGTCAACTAAATCACACTGTAATATAATTGATTAGATTATATTAAAATGTGTGTAGAAGTCCCTTTGTGACTAGTCTGTAAATTCACTGTTTTCTT
>NW_018128159.1:624429-630050 GCF_001952655.1 Monopterus albus
TGAATTAATGAGTTTCTGCTGAACTGAGAAAAGGCAAGGGGAGTATGTACACACATGCACAGAGGCAGACACACACACACACACAAACACACTCCCAGGCACATATCTACTATAGCCATATTTAACCATCTTCTATATTCACACTTGCACACAGCGATTCACTGAAGCTTGGCCATTTCTTTTTTCAAGCACAAACAGTATTTTGTTTTAAAGTAAATTTTAAGAATAAAGAGTTGGGCCCACAATCATAAATGAAACTGAAATGAATCCGCAAGCAACTGGTATATTTCAAGTGGCAGCACACAACGCACACATGAACATGCGGCCTCATGACTGGGCCCCCATAGCTAGGCCCAGTCACCATGGTAACATGTTGCTGTGTGTTTGAAACTCTATGGTGGTTTGACGACATTGGATGTAGTTACACACCTACCTCATCCTTAAACACACACACATTTACACAGCACAAAAATGTCAGTGCATGTTTCCCCCGACTCATTCCATGACTCTTCTGTCTCCACTTGGACTCTTCAAGTCAAACTTGAGAAGAATCAACCTGCACTTGTTCTTGACTCTCATTTTCATTATCTTAGGAACCCACACAACACTCACGGCCTGATGAGCCGACGGGTGGCTCCAGTCTGGTTTGTGCATTGTAAACACAGACAGTAGAAATGCATGCAAAGGAGCGTGTCAAAAGGATGTAATTGTGGTGCATGTGTTGTTATGTGCCAGCTTGTGCCCCATTTGAAAGCTCCATCGAGGATCGGCTGAACAAAGGGGAGCAATGCTTCTGGTGAGGTTCCTCCTTGTTGAGTTGATTTTTCCTAAAGCACCTCTAAGTGTGTACAGTTTTCAGGTGTGCAGGATTTGTGGGAAGTCAGCACCTTTAGAAAACACTGACTTTATGCAGGCTGAGCTTTTTTTTTTTTTTTAATTCCTCCCTCTTTTCTTTGTTTTTTTTTCTGTCTTTCTTGCTCGCTTTCTTCATTAAATGCACATGATCTCGCACATCCCGTCGCACACGCAACAAAATGCAACCTCTCTCCTTCTCCCCGCTCTTTGCTGTCTCAGTGTTTTTCTTTCCCATTTATCATCACTGAAGCAAAGGAACCGATTTTAATTTCATGTGTTTTCATTCCATTCCTCCGTTTACTTATTTCTTCATCCCCCTCTCTCTATTTTGATCTCAAGCAACCAGTCAGCAGTCAATAATCTGTTAAATAGCATTGATCGCCACCATTTAGTTTCCTGGCCAGCTACTTAGGTTGTAAAGCTGATCAATGGCTTTGAATGGGAACCACCTAGATAGCGGATTGACTGCTAGGACGTGCACTGCAATCATATCATTTGTCTTCATTTGCTGTTCAATTATTTGTGGTAATGGCTGCTGTCAAAAACAGCCCCACACTGTCCCACAATGGCACTCGGAGCCTAAAAGTGTAGGGCCCACGCTGTGGCAGTGTGCGTAGCTTGCTCCGCTCACCTTGACTCTGAGCCTCCCCCTTGGCCTCTCTCTGTCACACTGCTGCTGTCTCACAGCACAGGAAAGACACTGTATAGTAAACACCACAGTAGGAGCAGTGTCACATGCTGGAGTGTGTGGAGTGTGTTCCTGTGCATTTGAAAGGTTGTGGACTTTAGTGAGTGTGTGTGAATACATGCACATGGTAGCCATGCCTGAGTTTGTAGATGAAGTCTGACCCAGACTGGACTTCCCCTGCCTAAGCGTGCCTTCCTGAAATCATCAATCACCTCTTGTAGGACAGGGACCTAGTTGCATCTGTCCATGAGTGTGTTTACACTGGTGTGTGTGTGTGTGTGTGTGTGTGTGTGTGTGTGTGTGTGCATGTGCAAGTGTTTTTGGCTTTTGCTTTGAGTTGTAAAAAGATTTTCAATTATTTGTCGAATAACACTATTTGCTGAATATATCTGGGAACTTATTTAAATTTTAAAAACTGATGAAAAATACAAATATATGAACAAAAAATAGATTTTAAAAATGTTATTTATTTCCAGCCATATTTATTGTAATTAATTGTTGTTTTCTTTTGTCATTTTGAGGGACTCTTTGGCACATATGCATTTTTCTCAAAAATGTTCTCTTCCCTTTTTATCACCAGAAGCATTTTCTGTGCTGTGACCATGTTTACAGTGAACTATGGTGCAGCCATTTGCAGCAGTAACAGCAACAGCAATTGGAGGTATCTAGAAAAATTTGGATGAAGATCTCATGAAAATGATCTGCTTCTTTTGGGGGCATCAAAGTTATGATAAACATGATAGTTTTATCCATATGCCATTTAGTATGCAAAATCTAAAACATGTTCCAAATGCTTTTGGGAAGTTGCCAGAGTTGAAAGTTTTGTCTTACCAGACAGAACAAACTCAAGGTGTGTTGTTTGTCTAAATAACAAAATTATCTTAGGTTTGTGAAGCCCTGACTGGAAACTGTTTGGCATTTTTTACTTGATAAATCAGTAGTTTGAATGACTGTCTAATCAAATGACAGTTGCACAACATTAGTTTTAGCTCTAGTCTCCTGCGTATTCACATGAGCCCAGGCTTCAGTTCAACATTAAAGCTTCCCTCCTGAATGTTTTTGTCTATAGGTTACAGACAAGGCCCGGACAGTCTTTTCTACTGTTGGGGGGCTTTACTTTGTTGCTATAGAGGAGGGCGTCCCTCTCTATTTCAGATTCATCCACTCTGGTTCAAATAAACCTGCTTCCCTCCAACCTTCATCTTTTCTACTGTATCTCTCTCTTTAAATCTCTTGTCTTTGACTCTTTTCTTCTCCTCCTTCTGCCTCCCCTGGTTTTATTGGAGAAGGAGTGCCCCCCTCCCCCTGTTTGTTTGAAGTAGCCTGCTCATATATCACAAGTCTTTCCTCTCAGGATATCCTCCCTCTTCCTGCCTCCCCTTCTCTTTCTTTCTTTCTTTCTTCAATATTCACTCCCTTTTTCATCAGCTCCCCTCCCCCGTCAGCTGGGGGGGGGGAGGGGAAGATCTGTTAACTCTATTTCTTTTCCACACTTTAACACTCTTATTCCCAGCAGACATGCTCCCACTCACACGGGCAGTGCTCAGTGTCATGTGGATCATGGTTGGTTTGGTTAATTAGGTATCAGCGGTGATGTCAACAGTTGTATGGAGGGTTACTTTACCATAACTCCAGTATGACCTGAAAAAACTTTTTAAAGTGCTTGACTAATAGATTTAACTTTATTTGGTTAACTGTGACATGAGACTTTATTTGTATTCATAAAGTTACAGATATTAAATTAGTGCTGATTTGTTTTGATACCTTTATATAAATTGAAAGTGGGGTTTATTTTTCATTTATAATTAACTTTTTACTTGTTTTTTAAGAGTTAAGGTTCTGAGCATCTACATGCAACTGAACTATAACAGGAGGATGACAGTACTCTGATTATATTAAAGCTGTCATGTACACAAATTGACTTGTTTACCTTATTTGCATTAAGGTCATAATTGCAGTATAACTTAATTAACAGTGCTGAGTTGCTCATGGAGATGCTTAGTGTTTCAAATTAGTCTTGATGTGTGTGTGCAGCCTTGCCAGGTTTCTAATGCTGCTTTGGTTCAGCACACACCACAATGCTTGTAGTTTAACTTAGTGCATAGCAGTTTGAAAAAAGGGCAGAGCGGCCTGTGGCGGCTGAATGATAAAGGTTTTTGGAGTAACAGCTCCTACATGAAGGTGCTCTGTAAATGACAGTGAAAAAACAATAATTAATAATTAATAAGTGTTCTTGTAGGCTCCAGACAGCTCATCGAAGCTCAATGGGAATGTGGCATTACTAAAAAAAATCATTGATATTTTTTTTTAGAAATAGCTTAACATGACTCATGTTATGTCATGTATTCACCTGTCAAGTGACCACCTGTGGTCTTGTGACTATTCAGTGTTGTATCTCCGAAACAAAGGCAAGAGCAGAGTAGTGAATGTTGATTTTGTTCCATGGAGCAGTGCTCAGGGAGTTTTAGTTCATAGTGTAGGGTTTCAACACTGTAGCCCCACTTTTCACAGCAGCTTCCAATGAGCTGCTTTTTATCCAAAACCACAATTGTCTTCTTAACAAAGTAACGTACCTGCCTTAGCGTTTTAGAATAACCCTAACGAATTAAATGACAATGTGAAAGGAGTCACTCCTAGTTATTGTAATTAGCATCTAAATTTGCAGCTGAAAAGTTGGTTTTTCGCAAGTTTCAGCTCAGTGATTAGCTTTCTGGCCTGCACTTTTACTGTTTTGATTTCATCTCACTGCTCACATTACCCATTTCCACTGGGTGCCGCCGAATCGCGTTCCACCTGCGACATGGTCACGGGAGCTGATCACTTCCTGTCTCGAGTCAATGCTTGTGATTCTACCGGGTGCACCACGTTTCAGAAGTGTCACAGAAGCAGCTCTCCACTCCACGAGATACATGTCTAGACTACTTTTGACAGATGCTGCATCTGAAAAAAGTTCAACCCACTAATCAGGTGATTGGGTGGCTGTTGGTTATAACCTACCAACCAGTCGCATCACAATATAACAGGCACAGTGTATGAAATGGAATTGTGAGGATGAATGTATTTTTAATGGTAAATGGACCATGTACTTACCTAATGCTTTTCTATCTTACCTGGACAAAGTGCTGTGCAAAGTCACCCAGTCACACATTCACACATACACTCACACACTGTCATAACATAACTAAAACACCTGCACGTTTTTTATTCGTGTTCCATAATGACTTAACTGTAATCTTTGTCTGTAGGCTACAGCACAACAAAGTAGGAAATAAAAAAATAAGCACAATTAAAACCATTTAGCTATGTAGACTAGCCTACCTACCCATGGCAGAATCTTAAAACACAGGGTAAAATATTTAAATCTGCACCACATCGAGCTGTTTTCTGAAAAAGAGATCTAAAAACCCACGGCACAGGGTGACCTAAATGAGAGTGAATATTGAACCTACAGTATAATAATGAATGCCAATGTTGGCCCATGTTAGCCGGATGTGTTTCTTCTGCTCCAAGGACCCAACAAGTCAGCATGTAAATGTATAAGCATTACAGTGCAGTGCTAGCATGGTGTGAGTACCAAATGCTCTGCCACCAGGATTACCCCACTCTCCTTCATCGGTCCCCCTCATAACACAGTTTATTTGACTCTCATTCGTCCTTAATATCTTTCCTTTATGAGATTCATTATTCACTTCCTCCTGTTCATACTCCTTTAATTCAGCTCTGTACTGCCTCTTGCTCCGTGCCTTTCTCTGCTTTTTTCTGCTCCTTGTTTTTCTCCCTCCATGCCCTTGTTGTCATTTAGCTACTTCCCCTAGGTCTGCCCTCCTCCACTTTACTCTCCCTCCCCTCCCTCTGTCTACTTTGCAATCTTACTTTTCCCTCATCTCTCTTTCTCTCTCCATCCTTTTGCCCTTTTACTCCTCCACCCACCCCTCCTCCTCTCCTCCTCTCCATCCTTCTCTCTCCCTTTTGCTGAGGACAAGGAGGTGAAAGCCAAGCGGATTACAGTGTCAGTTTAATCTGGCTGACCCACCATGGGATTGCTGTCTACTTTGCTGTGAGGCTGCAGAGCTGGAGG
>NW_018128159.1:630070-654732 GCF_001952655.1 Monopterus albus
GTGTGTGTGTGTGTGTTGAAGGGATAGGAAGGGGAAGGAGACCATGCAGGTTATAGGAGGGGCTGGGGTTCAGGGGGAGCAGAAAAGGAGGGAAGGGATGGGAGTTGTCTCTGAGTTGAAATGCTCCCCAGGACCAGACTGTTTGTGTGCTTGTACCACGTGTACATGTATGTGTGTTTGGGTGGGTGGGTGTGAGTGTGTGGTGCCAGCGGTGGGGGAAGGGCTTCAATGGAATATTCATGCTACTTTGTCTTTATATTTCTTTCCATCTGTCATCAAGTTGTCCTCTGTGAGTGTGCCTGTCTTAATCTATGAATAGATACTCGTCAGATATTAACAGACAATTAGTCTGTTCTGTGTTTCAAAGACAAAATACAAAAACGTCCTTGGTTTGATTTTTCTTTTCTTTATTCTGAAAACATCAGAATCTCATTTTACTCCATCAAAGTCATTCAAACTCATGCAGCTTTCATCCACAGTTAGCCCAGACCGAAGCCTTGACACATTTCTCAGTTCAACGAGCACCATAGCAGATTCGCTCTCTGTCGGCTGCAGGTCATTTGTGTTTGTTTTTATTGCTATTTTTAATCGCTTGAAATTTGAACATAAAGAGCAATGATAATGTGGTGATTAACAGTAGGGGATGCACACAAGGACTTGTTTCAGTAGTTTTGTTTCAGTAATGGCAGTTTGACATGAAGTCAAAGGTTCTTCCAATAAAAATACTGAATACGTGTGAATCCTGTTTCTTGTGTTAACATATTTAGACCAAGTAACACATTTAGTTATCAAGCGTTTCAAATTAAAGATAGTCTAAGAAAAGACATATAAATATTTGTTGAATTATGGTATTTTTAAAGGATAAGGCCAGTCATTTCTTGTATTTCAACAATCTCCATACAGAGACTAAAACCGACAGTGAATTGCCTCTACTCACGGTTAATGTCAGTCCTGGTTTTGCTTGTTCATTTGTGCCATAGATCTCCAGTGTGGTTCAAAAACGATTAAAAACACATAAGGGAAACACACCGCTGCCACGTTTTTTCACTACGAAATCGACCGTGTTGCCCCAAACGCTCCCAGCAGTCATAATTTCCTGAAGTTAGCACGAGTCAGAGTCCAAGTGCACATGTGTGAGATCTTGTATGAGCTCTATGCTTTTTGTTTGCATTCTACTAGCTCCTCACACTCTGGCCTGGGGTTCACTAATAAAGAAACATGTCACCCAGTGCAGCAGTATGTTTCACTGGCACATTATTAATTATTTTTGAACAACATGGAGGTCTACAGCACAGACGAACAAGCTGATCTTGGACTGACACGCTGGCAGACATTAACCGTGAGTGGAGGCAATTCATTGTCTGTTATAGTCTCTGTATGAGGAGACTGTTAATATAGAAAATGACCGACCTTATCTTTTAACATTAATAACACTTAGCAACATATACTTTTGTTAAAACAGACATTAAACTAAATATACTAATATAGTATTTACATATCTGTTAAGCACTGTCCTTTACCGCCTTATCTTTGATTGGCGATCAATTTGAGCATCTTTCTAGGAGAAAATGAGCTGTAGAATGAATAGTCTCTGTTGCTGTCTACTTCACCACTCGAAGACTAGGGCTGCCATGTTGCCTGTGAGGTAAACCTGAGGCAAAAAAAATATGAATGGGATCAGTTTGAGCAGATCCCCTGTTCGGTCATCTGGATTTTGACAGCTGGACAGACAGTTAAGAGAAATGTTACTCAATAAACCAAAGTGAAACATGAGGAAGGTATGCCCTGCACTGACAATAGAAATTATACTCTTGGGTTATACTCATGGAGAATCCCGCCAGTTTTTAAACCCTCAGCTCAGTCAAAGTGCACACACACACACACACACACACACACACACACACACATCTACGCGCGCACACACTCTGCTGTGTTTTCATTACTTGTGCGGACTTTACATTGACTTACATTCATTTCCTATAGACTTATCCTAACCTTAACTGTAACCACTACTTGCCTAACCCTAATCCTGACCCCAACCTAAACCATGTTGCCAAGGATGGCCGAGTCCCCACAATGTCAGTGTGTTAACAGATTTCAGTCCCCATAATGTAAGTAATAAAAGCACACACACACACCCCTCTGTGCACAAACCTGCTGGGTCCTTTCTGGAGCAACCTTTTCAAATGAAAAACGAACTGCTTCTACTACATATTTCATTTTAACTGTTGATGGGCAGTTGTGCTAAAAAAATGATTTAGGATGGCCTCAAGGCTTTTCCCTCATAGAGGCATTTTCCTCCAATAGAAGTTAATTTTGTTGTCACTTCATTGATTGTGAATGAAATGTAATGTTCCAGTCAAGAGGTTCAGCCTTGAACAAACAGGATGTTAGTAGTTGTTAGAACACAGTGTAAACACTGTTTAGACATTAAGTGCCTTAACCTTTGTATCAACTAGCAGCAGAGTAGAAACTTGCACCTAGAAAAAAGTTGGACACTAGCCTTGAGTTTGAATAACAAAACGACTGTGAATGTCTTAAATGGCTGGTTGTATGGAGCTGAATGCGGCACAGGGGTCTGAGGCAAGCTGTGTCTGCGGCTCTGTTTGCTTCTGGGCGGCTGTGGCTCAGGAGGTAGAGCAGGTCGTTTCCTAACCGGAGGATTAGCGGTTCGATTCCTGGCTTGTCCAGTCAACATGTCGAGGTGTCCTTGAGCAAGACTCTGAACCCCCAGTTGCTCCCGGTGATGTCACCGGTGTGTGAATGCGTGAGTGCTTGGGAGTGCGAATGGGTGAAGGGCCGAATAATGTGAAAGCGCTTTGAGTGTGCTGTAAAAGCATAGAAAGGCGCTATACAAGTATAAGACCATTTACCATTTACAATGCCTTTCATGTCCCTCATATCAGCCTTCCTTTCATCAGTCCACCCCTGCTGTGCTGTTTCGGAGGAAGGGTCCAGTCGGCAAGCCGGATTAGCTTCCAACTGGTGCTTGTCCAGATTCTGATTCTGAAGGGGGGCTTAACCAGCCTCGCTTCAGAAAAGACAAGAGGAAGGAACAGGAGGGAGGGAGGAGAGGAGAGGAAAAGGTCTCCTGTAGGGGTGATGCTCCTCTTCAGTTGTTTACCTTGCAATTAACGTGCTGGATTGTCCAATGAAAGGAAAGAAAAAGTCAAGTGTGTAAACCACAGAGCATTGGGCCACCACTGATACAGAAACAGAAGCTGACAGAGTTCATTATACAGTAGGGAGGGCCTGGGGTGCTGTTCAACACCTGCTCTATTGGAATAGTTGTGCATCTACACACACACACACACACACACACACACACACAGCTTTAAAATGTATAAAAGCAAAGCCCCATACTGCAAGTGTCATGGGCAGGGCGCAGACGACCAATCAGCAACAGATGCCCCCTGGAGGTAAATGATCTAGACTAGCGTGTGTGAGTGTGTGTTGTTCAGCATGGTGGTTAACACAAGCTCTCGGAGCCACTGTCATCATTGCACCACCCTGTGACATGGGTGCCTGGGGACCTTATTTTAGGCCACACCAGGTGCAAGTGTTTTAGGCTGGTTACATGATCTTGGATGCTTGGTAAGACCCATGTGTGTCTGCATGCTGGAGTCCAGGAAAGGTCAGAGATTGGGTGGAGGTGCTAGGAATAGGGGTGTGAAATGCCTGAGTGTCTACAGAGTCATGTGACACACACACACACACACACACACACACAAGGCCTTCAAACCCAAAGACAGCAGAACAATCCTCCTATCTGTCCTTCATGTCTATCCCCAGCACTGTTTTTCTCTCTCCTCCCTCCCATTCTCCATTTTTCTTCTCTCCTCTTCTCTTATTTCCTCTTCTTCTCTCTCACGTAAACACGATGCTGCTTTCTGGATCTGGGATGCCTGAGGGACAGAGCACAGACAGGAGCCCCGTCACCATGACAACAGCTTCTCTGAGCTGCCTGACACCCAGACGGCATTGGCTGAGGGCTGTTGGGGGAGGGGGGAAGTGGAAAGAGAGAAAGAAGAGTGAGAGAGAGAGAGAGAGAGAGAGAAGCAGGAGTAAGTTGAGCAAGGAGTAGGAAGAGAAAAGGGGGTGTAAGGGGGGAGATGTAAAGAAAAGGAGATAACAGAGGCAAACGACCCCATTTCTTCTCTTGGGCCTGTGTGGCCTGTATGGTTCATGTGCAGAGGGAGAGGGAGAAAGCAGAGGAAGAAGGAGGGAAAGGGGGTTGGGCAGAGAGCAGCGGTGGGAGGATGAGGAGGAGCAGGAGGCCAGTGTGTGTTAAAGGGTGTGGTGTATATGATCTTCTCAGAGTCGTATAATAAAGCTGGTGGTCCAGACTCTGTGTAAATGTGAGCACACACATGTTTATGAGCCACTGTACTGGAGTCAAATTCCTCGTGTGTTCAACATACCTGGCCAATAAAGCTGACTATTGAGGTCATAGTTAAAGGTGGTGTTGTACTGAACTACATGTAGCCGGGGAGGACAAAGATATGGAGACACCTCTAAATATAATGTAGTCCAATATAACACCACCTCTAAGAATGACCTCTTTAATAAATATATCATTGATTTTATACATTTATGACAATTTCACTAAAAACTGAAACATTTTGTGTTTCCTCCAACAAGTGTTGCATTGAAATGCATACAATTGTACAGGTGTAGCTAATAAAGTGGCCAGTAATTGTACATCTATGGCTGTGTGCTTGTAAGCCAGTGAATCACTTTGCAGTTCATATCAGTCTTTTCTTTAGATTGAGCTCAAATCATATAAAGAAAGCTTAACTGTCACACACTTTCCCTTATGGTCATGTTGAGCTATAGTAAAAGCTTGGGATTTTCAGCTTTTGGTCATGGCATGAATGCAAATATTACTGGCCAGTTAGTTTACTACCATGCTCTGGTAATAGGGGACAGTGGGTTTAAATTGGTTTTTTTTTTCTCTTGATTTATTCACATTGGATGGAAAAACATATTTAAACAATTGTACTGTGCAGCCAGGCTCTGGGAGGTTATACTGAGCTGAATACTGCTGGGACAGATTTTCAGTGTAGTCCGTCTAGTAGCTGTTGTGTTTTTTCAGTGTGGACTGACTACCATGCTATACCTTTATAGTTTACACAGATGAATGGAGTCACACCTGAAATATAAGTGTTGACCTATAGTTTTGCACTGGAATTCACCCACTGATAACACAACCACAAAACTAGACAGATAGTATTGTACACGAACAATTATCTTCCTTGGCGCGCATTGCTCTCCCTAGAGCAGCAGCTCTAGCATGGCTAAAAATGATAGTTTCTGTAGCCTACACATCTACAAAGCTGCCATTATACTAAAAAGTAGTCTTCTTACTTGTTATAATTAAGATTAACAATAATTAATCACCTGTGTTGGAGCAGAGATGCTGCAGACTCAGGATAAAGAGCAGAAACTGAAAATAGTAATTCAAGTAAAAACATGTTAATTATGTGTTGCTGTAATTCACTTTGTTCATTTATGTACTATATGTTCCTTTTTGTGGATCACAGGAGCAAATGATGAAGACTGCTGAGAGTATTTGGGCTAATGTCATGACCAAAGAATCAGGCTTCTGTTTAAAAGCACTGAGGTTTGAGATTGTGCAGACTTTTACTGACGTCCTCTACCCAGTACGCCTTTCCAACTGAAGTTGCATTAATCATTGAAATCATGTGACAGTGTGCTTGGTTGAGGTGAAAACCTGTAGACGTGGTTGCCTCCAGAGTCTGAAAGTATCACTGTGGGGTCAGCTAGGGGGGGGGAGGCATTCAGTGTGTGCGAGATAAAATGACCCCCCTTTTTTGTACGGGGGGAGGGGGGAAGGCATTCAGTGTGTGCGAGTGTGTGCGAGATAAAATGACCCCCCCTTTTTTGTGTGCAAACAGCAGTGAACAGTAAGCATGTTTCACCTCGCCTATGAATTCTAAGTTGTAGCTGGTTTTGTGAAACACCTCTGTGGATGGATAGCTTTCTGTGCTGACACAAAGACAGGCAAAAGGGAAAGTGACAGAGGAAACTTTTACAAAGACAGATTGAAGATGGAGAAGAATCTGGTACAGAGAAATAAATATAAGATTGGTGTGAAGAGGAACAAGATTTAACAGGTGAAATCTTTTCATTTTTCAATGGGATGCACTCACCCAAACAAACCAAATCATAGAATGCAGTATGAAGTTAAAATGTTTTGCCCAAAAAGCTACAGAACTGTCTGGAAATTCTAAGAAGCTAACACGTAAGTGAAAACCATTAACATGTTTTATCAATTCCCAACATGGTAATAATGAAATATAATCTGGTTCTTTGCTCTAATTGGTACCGGAAGGATTCACAATGGCCACTGATGATTTAATTCTTTGATTGGTGTGAACTGACGGTAGAAGCATTAGCAGTTAGAGAAGACTTGGTTCTGACTGAGGGCGAGCAGGCTGCTGATGCGGCTTAAATATTTTCCAGTGTTTGTATTACTGTACCTGCAGAATGGCTGTGAAATGCAATGCACCATGTTTATGTGTAGCTTGGCAGCCTGCCAGCATTGCTTAGAGGGGAAACAGCAAATGAAAAGTGTGTGTTTTGGAGCAGAGAGAGAGGGGATTTTGTGTGTGTGTGTGTGGCTCCTTGTGCACTGGGTCTTCCTGCCGTTCTGTGATCACTGGCATATTTAGACTAATCATTGAAGAGGGGGAGCATGTGTCACCATGAATATGATCTCGCGTGCTGCATGCTGTTTGTATGTGTGTGTGTGTGTGTGTGTGTGTGTGTGTGTGTGTGTGTGAGCACAATCCACACTGAAAAGAAGAAGGGGACAGAGCGGTGAATGAGAGGAGCGTGTTTCTAAATCAGAAGCAGAAGTTGAGACAGAGTGATGGAGCGGGGGCTCTGATAGGGGGGCTGGTGTGTGTCTGTGTAGGTGCATGTGTTGCAGTACTGCACAGCCCAGTCTGGTGTGTCTGTCTGCTGGACTGTGAAGGTGAGGGTCAGGGGCGAAGGGGGAGGCATTCAGTGTGCGCGAGATAAAATGACCCCCCTTTTTTGTGTGCAAACAGCAGTGAACAGTAAGCATGTTTCACCTCGCCTATTAATCCTTTCTACCGACAGGAGACCTAGACCAACAGAAAGAACAGAGGCATCTTCCTTCTCTTCTATTAAATCTTTCTGCTTCTTTCCTTCTCTTTTATTTGCTCTGTTTCCCTCCTCTTTGTTCTCTTCGCTGTGTTGCTACCTCTCCCAGCCTTATCTTCCTATCTGTGTGTGTGTGTGTGTGTGTGTCGTCCCCTCTCTGGTTCTCTGTCTCTGTGCGCGCCAGTGCTCTGCTATGCTGGCTGACACTATGCTGGGGATATTTCTGTCAGCCTCTGTTTATTTATTGATGCCGATGCTAGTGAGAGTTCTACTGCCCACATGCATGCTTGTCTTAAGAGAAAGTAAGGTGCTCTCTGGAAATTCTCACCTTCTTTTCACCTTCTCTCCAGAGCAAATATGTGTCCACCTCTGTCCTAATGACATTGTGGGGCCAAGCCTGGATGTGTCAGCTCTTTGACCTCTGTATAGCCAAACAGGAACTGCCTACTCTGCACCCCCTGTGTTGTTTCGTGTAGAGGATGAAAGGCTGATGTCACTGAAATAGAAGTTTAAATCATCCCTGAAAGAGTACCTCCCCAATGCTGCTGTCTCTGACAACAAGCTATGGCAAGCTATGAGCCACGCTGCCTGGCAACTGAAACAGTTCCTTGAAGCAAGAATGCATATAGAGCACATTAATGCCAGATCTCATTGTGTGACTCTGCTCAACTCTGGGAGCCTGTCAACTGGTGGTCCCAAGGTCAGCAGGTCTCCCAGGACAGGCAGGCTGAGGTGTGTAGAGGTGGGATGACAGGGAGGAGGCAGGCAGGTATGACTGTAAGGTGGCTGTCCCATGGGAGACCCTGTCTCTCATCTTCCTGCTGCTGTCACTGGCAGCCAGTATCTACCTAATAGTGCATCCAGGTAATGTTGGCAAAATTGTAAAAAAGAGAAAATATCCACTGTTAATGATTTGACTGTTCAAGTCTTGTGTCAAGTCTGTTTTCACAAACTGTGTTTTCCATGACATTGTCCTCCTTGGTTGAGGTTATGCTTGATGCAAGAGGTTAATGGAGATCACACGGCAGCACAGGTTGTGACATAGTTTTGCTGATAGCGCCATTACAACACTACACACATAATATTATACATGACCAGGCCATATTCTATTCCTTTGATAGACATTGCTCTTCCCATAGAACAATAACTCTAGCATGGCTAAAAATAGTACTTTCTGTTCCCTGCATAGCTACAGAGTTGCTATTATATTAAAAATGAGTCTTGTTACTTGGAATAATTAACATTAACAATAACAAATTTGTCTCAGCTCGTTAATATTGCGGTGCTGTCACGTTCATAATAGCACAACGCAGCAATAGCTTTGAGCAGGTTACAGTGTAAATGGCGTTGCTCGGTGTATGTAGTCAGAGAAGACTACCACAAGTGTTTTTTCAGCCTCTGTACCTGACACCATAACACCTTAATGCAGGGTTTTCGACTAACTGGAAGACAGGGACCACCATTCTGTCTAAGAAGTAACCCGAGGACCACCTGAGGGGTGGCTACAGCGGATGGGCACTATTTTAATCCTGAAAGTCACCATATCTTTTCTAAATATTATATATTTGTATGAATTTGATTATTCATGAAGAAGTAATACATGGAAATGAGTTTAGGAAAAAAAATCATATAGTGAAACTACATTACTGAACGCATGATCAGGGACCACCTGCAGTGTCATCTCAGACCACCAGGGGTCCACGGACCACTGGTTGAAAACCTTTGTCTGAACGTACTACTATAAATCAAGTTAAAGAGGGAACAAAAATTGATGGGGGAAAATGTACACACAATAAGTTATTGCAGGATGGTTATTCCCCCCCCCCGCTAGTTCCACAACCACACCAAATGAAAAGCCAGCTGAAGAAATGAGCTGTTCTCATCACATGCAGTATTTGAAGTGGTGCACTACTTAAACCAGATTGCACAATTCTAATTAGCTCACTCAACTGCATTAGTGTAGTATATTATTTCAAATCTCCACATTTCCTACTCTTAATTACAACTACATGGTTTCCTGCACAGTTTTATAGCGGACAGGCCTCCTCACCTGAAACTGAGATGGTCTACAATAATGATAATACAATCAGAATCAGAATACAAGATGAATACACTTTTATGAAATAAAACGTGAATCTTCAGGTAAAAGAAGCACAATATTTCAAACGGCAGATTTAAAGTGGGGCTATTTTTAGGGTGTCATCCACTAAGACGTGATTGGCAAATGAGATGCGCCAGGAACTGGGTGGCTTACGATTTCCTGGGGGAACCTGTGGACTAGGAGGCTGACGTAAGAGTTTCTTTCCCACTTGACTGCTCATATTTGCAGTTTAGATGACATGACGGTTGCACTGTAAACGCTGTAAAGTCACACTTGAAACACATGTACTGACTGATCAGAAAGAACACATAGGTAAACTACATTAAGAGAAATAAGTGTATAGCTCCTTTTTTCTTAAATCTGAAAAATTTACCCAAAGCCCCCCAACCCCCACTCCTGAAATCCCATTTTTGTCAGTACCAAGCACTCTTACACCTCCTCCCTTATTTGTCCACTCTCTCGTTTCATTTTTTCTCCCCTTAATTTTTCCTTCTACTTTTTTTTAACCTCTTTTTTTTTTGACTGCCATTCTCTCTCAGTTTTCCCTCTCTCCTCAATGTGCCCCAGGGCCCTCAGAGTTTCAGTAAAGTCCCACAGACTGTCCATTGTCTTGGGAATGCGGTTTGCTGTCTCCCCTCACCTCCTCCTTCTTCTCGTCTTCCTCCTCCTCCTCCTGTCTGGCAGGGTTAGGTGGTGTTTGGCTTCAGGGTCCTCAAGGCCACTGGGTTTAAAGACTCAAAACTGACTAACCCTGGGATCAGAACCAGGACAGCTGCATAGGTTAAACTTGGCTTTAGATTTGGTGGAAATCAAAGGTTTAAACAACAGGTGGAACATGGGGCATTTTTAAAAGTTGTGTTCACAGACTGCTTTAACTTAACGATGTGTGTTTTGTCATTATTTGTAAGTAGGTCTAACAGTGTATGCACTGCTGTAACATATGAGATGACACACACATAAGAATGTCTATCATTGCTTTATATGTATTTCTGTCAGAATATCAAATTTTATCACTGGGACTCCTGAGGTGGAGGTGGCCCACATGATGGTGCCTCTGGGATACAAATGGAAATTGGTGGTGTGTGTCTGTATGTGTGCATGTTTATGTGTGTCTCACACGCCCAACCCCCTAATGTCTGGCACTCAGGAGGACTACTCCTATGGGAATGGCTCTTCCTGCCTGACTCGACAAAAACACACACACACACACACACACACACACACACACACACACACTCTAAAATAGAAATGGGGTGAGTGGATCAGACTGGTGTGAGGTGGTTTTGAATCTCTGGGCTGTCTGTGTTGGTTGCTAAACATAAGTGTACGGGTGAGGATTTGAAAGTCAAACTTGCGTTTCTGTTGTTACAGCAGGACTGGAAAAAACTCACCCCTGTGACTGGACTTTCTTCTCAATATAATATCAGCAAAAATTAGTAATAGTAAAAATAATAACTTAGTTATGCAGCTCACTTTCATATTATGCAGGATAGTATATGGCAGTTATTTAACTGTTTTGATCTGATGTCTGACTTCAGCTCTGAGGTCCACCATATTGCCTTAGGCACTATGGAATGTGTACAGCCTGACTACACCTCCCCTGCCCGTCTCTCTCTCTCTCTGTCTCTCTCTGTCTCTCTCTGTGTCTTTCTCTTTACTTTTTATGTTCACAGTATATGGCACCACCACTTCCCTCTCCTTTTCATCTCACACCTTCTCAGCTCTGCAGAAATAAAATCCAGTTGTGTGAGTGTAACATGGGAAAAATAGAGCGAGAGAGAAAAAGAAGTGAGCAGGGTAATATGAAAGAACGCCAAAGAATAAGGAGGAGGTAGATACAGTATTGCTAACAAGGTTGCCAGAGACTCTTTTCATTTTTAATAGTCCCGTAGGAGGTCTGGCTGATAAAGTGTTATGTTATATTATTAAATCTTGGCAAAGTTTGAGCTGAAACAGATTCCAGCAGCAGCAAGTGTGAAAGTCAGACTGTAGGTTAGATAAACTGTAGCAAAATTAATGGACAGGAGCTTGTACAGATACATGTGTCTAAGATTTTCTTTAGGCGACATGTTTTAAAAAGTTTCTTTACAGTATTTACATTTATGTAGTCGGTTTGTATAGATACATCACAAATAACTGGCAGGCTTTTCACATAAACAACTTCTCATTATACTTACAGTATCTCTGCCCCTGTTTCATCTGTCAACTGGTGCGAGCTTTTAGCACTTATTAAACAACTATGGGGGGGTGGTACAAAAATACTTAAGATGACACATTGAACAGCTCTGACAGAGTTAGAATAAATAAAACGGTGCAGTCAAGTTTAGTGATTTTATTTTCCTAGATTTTGTCTAAGATTTCTTCTTCTTCTTCTTCTTATTTCCTAAGGTGCTGGTAAGATCTGCAAAAAGAAAAACTGAGCAGAGTATCATCTTTCTTTTTGCTCACACTAATTGCTGTTTTAAAAATCTAACATCTTCCCAAGGTCTTAATTTTTATAATATGCTTCTTGCTGTTACTAATTCAATCCTACTTTCAAGAAATAGTCCTTAGTATGTTTAGTTTTAAATACAAAACATTTAAGAGCCAGAACTTGACCAAATATATAAACATACAGAATAAATAAGGCAGAAAATTAGTTTAAAAAGGTATTTGCTATGCAGTGTAAACAGTTTGATGGGCGTACAGGTTTGAGTGAACACAGAAGTTTGAATCTACTGCAAATAAATTTACAGAAATGAAAATGTCACTTAGTATTACTTGCTAAATGTCATTGTGTGTAGTGCTTATACATACACACCTATTTTGTGTGATTCTCTGAGATGGCGCTCGTGTGTTTTTGTGTGCGCACTTGCATAGTAAGTGTTGGTGCCTAAAGGAAATTTCCACCGTTAGATCTTAATGCTGTTATTTATCATCAATCTGCTATGTGTGTTGCGTTCCTTGTGATGAATTGTTTATATTATTTAAATACATTTTGTGGTGCTAGCTTAGTCTCAGTTTTTCCTAGACTTTCATTGTACAAGCCCCAGACACTGGCTGTGAACCTGTTGAATTTCTGCTGTGGTTTTTTTACGTGTAGGTGGAAAGACTGAAAGTGACAACGAAAGCGGTGGCGGGGGTTGAGGTTTTGTAGCCAGAAATAGTGAGAATCTCGCCTGGTTGGCAAAATGCGACATGTCTTTTGGCTGCACTGCATTCTGGTCTACGGGGGCTGAGCAGAAGTTATCTGTGCTTATAATAGATTTTTGTGTTATTATAGAATGTTGGTTAACAGGGCAGCTGATGCAGAAAGAGCATGCTCTTTGATTGTGAGGTGCTAAGATGCAGAGCTGCCTCTTGCTGCAGGTGTTTTGCACTGGGAAATATGTATTTACATTTGTCTTAAAAACAATGAAATACACCCACAAATACATCATCATTTATAGCTTTTTTTTAACAGTGTCCAAAGTGTCAGAGGGCACCTTTACATGTTGTGCGTGTCATCACCTGTGAGCTGGCCTTTTAGAGGATGATCTACCCACTCCATCTTGATCTGCAGCCCTTTCTGACCTGCAGAGCAGAGCAGTGACTGAAGCCCAGCTGGATGCAGACTCCACCTCTGTACTCAGAGAAAAAGAGCTGTGCTGCCCTGAAACGGAGAACAGACAGAGCATGATAAAATCATTTTCTCTCTCTCCTGTCTCTTCTTCCCATCACTTACACACCTTTCATTCTTCTACTGTATTCTTCACATTAGGTTTTGTCTCCAAGCTTTAAGCATTCTATTAGTCCCTAATTAGTAGCATTAATAATCTTAAATTAGGCATACGGCTTTCAGTGCATGTTCAAGTCTGCCTCTTTCATTCAAAACCTGCGCATATTGTGTGTGTTTTGTAGACAAACGTCATCAGAACACCGTGTCTTCTGGTCCTCTTGTGGATTTTCACCCAACACCAACTGCCTAATGAGGGAGTGAAAGGCCAGGGCTAGATGGGGCAGGGGATTCATATCACTGTGTGTGTGTAATTAAAGAGCAGTGCCAGTGCCGGGGGTGGGGGGCTTATGTTAGAGAGGGTCACCAGGGCGAGCAGCGGGCCATCACCAACCTTAGGTCGTTAACTACTGATGCTGCCAGTAAAGGCTTCTGGGTGTGTGTTTACGCCATCGTGTGTGTGTTTGAGTGTAGGTCTGGAGGCCAGCTGCAGAATTACTTTACATCAGTACCTCTTTTATTCTTTTAGTTTGTGCATGTTTTGTCACTGTTATTTAGCTTATATTTTAGCAGTAAAGTACTGTAGACTGGTCTAAGATCTTTCTGCTAGATTAACTACGGTAGTCTACTCATTTGATTAATCGAATAAGGGTTTCACTCTATAACCTGTGAAAACATGGTGAAAAGTCAGTTTCTCAGAGCTCAGTGCAACATTTTCAGTTGACTTGTTTTGTACCAACAACAGTTTAAAATTCAAAGATATTCCATTTATAATGATGTTAAACAGGAAATCAAAGCAGAAAATATTTGGCATTTTTGCTTTATAAATTACTAATAATGATTTAGTACTGATTAATCATTTAACAGTACATTGTATTAACACCATAATATGTGTAGGATGGTAGTTAATGGTTTTGTAGTTTTAATCACTATTTCCACTGGTCATTTTCATTTCCAGGGCTCCAGGGCTATAATGATCACTGTAGCCTCTCAGCTCAAATAAAACTGGAAATACCACTACAAGTCCAACAGGGCATGAAATGATTGGTCAGATGATTAGACAGGTTGTAAACAAGCCAACAGGTTACCCAGATTAAACCACTTATTTTGGATATAAACACAAAAATGAGCACAACAAACAATCCCTTATTTCAACTGTGACAAGTACAAAACGTCAGCAATAAGCCAAGGACACACTTAGTGAACTATGTTGGATGTTTCAGCTACTGTTTGCCTTTGTGTCCTCCTCCAGATAAGGCTGGGAGACCTTCAGGTTTCTTTTAATATCCTGTGTAATTGTCTGATTGCTCGTGTTATTTGCCTTCTGTTGTAATGCTGCTACATTTACACATCCCACTAATTAAGTCTATTTGTTCAATGTTATGATTTCCAGTATGAGCGATGGCCAAAACTAAGTTCTAATAAACCAGAATTATCATTTTGAAGATTAATTCTAATGTGCATATTAAAAGTTAAATCTGTTCATTCCTGTTAGTTCCTAAAGCAATTTCTTAGTTTTTGTGTGGTTGTTTTCCTTCTCTTATTTTGAGTTGTTTTGTCTGTTGCTGATCATTCTGTCAGCTGCTATCCAGCCCACAGAGAGCCACCGCATCAATATCATGTTTAGAGGAGGCAGGAATTGACAAGCAAAATTGTCTGTGTTTCTGCATTTTTGTTTCATCTCAAAACTGTTTATTTCTTCAAATGTCTGCTTCTGGTGTGTGCACAGATGTGCATGTTTTTGTCTTCCGCTTCGTGGTATGTTGTTTGTCCTGTCAGGTAGCATGTGTGAATTGCCACAGGCTGATTGGTTAGCGGTGGGAGTTGAGGTAGGTGCTCAAGGGCAGCATTGGGAGGCCCTGGTGTTGTCCCCCAGCTACAGTGTCTTCCCTCTGTGCTTGCAGCTCGGTGCAGTGCTTTGGTAGCTGCGAGGCAGCTCCAGGCTCCTGGGGCACTGATGCTAGGTGGAGATGCTTCAGAGGGGAGGAGGGATATGTGTATGTGTGTTTTTGTTTGTGTGTTCTGTGGGGGTATCTCAAGCAGATTTGTTAACTGGTAATTAAATCACCTGATTCACATAACAGATGCCGGAGGTATGGGAAGACAGAAACCTATATGTGTGTTTGTGTGAGGTGTATACAGTACATTCCCATGCATGTGGGTGCATATTTTTCTGCATACCTGTTGTGTGTGTGTGTGTGTGTGTGTGTGTATGCATGCCTGTGCAGGGAGTGGCTCCTGCCATCCAGGGCATTTCTGTGTCATAGGGTTGGGAGTTGGGCTTCTGGCAGAGCATTCCGGTCGCTCTCCGTCTTCTTTTGATTAGACCCGTCTGTCGGTCGGCAGCACTGCTTACACACTCCTGCCTCTCCACTAATCTTTATAGAGCTGACTTCACTGACAGAGTTATTGGAGCACTTGAAGCAGAGGGGAGAGGAGGAAAAGGACGAATAGGGGAGTTAGGAGGGGCGGGTGATGGTGATGACACTCAGGAGCAGTGTGGAAATTTTGGGTTTGGTCATGGACATTATGGAGATGCAGTAGTGCCATATGAGATCAGCCATTTTTCAGCAAATCGGTTTGCAACTACACATATAGACGCACAATGGAGTAATTGTTTGTGCAAGAACACTTCCATATGTATACATATCCTTATGCCTGCACAGATGTCAGTCTTTTTTTCTGAGTAAGCCTCAGTTTTTCTTTACAGCCCTCACACATCAAAGACAAGTTCTTTACATTAACAGTTTCAGCCCATCTGCTTTTTCAGCAAGATTCACAGTTTATGCCTTTTGGAGGAGCCAGAGAGTGAAAGAGGGAAAGGGCGACAGAGAACTCTTGTGTAAATAATGTAAGGTCACAGAAGAATGTTCTGCTCAGAGCCTTTAGGTGTCAGTATGGACTTCAAACATTTTTATGTGTTTGTGTATTTGTTTGCGGTACACAGTGTGTCTGTGCGTATGTGGGGGTGGCTGAAGAGGCCTGGCAGGTCAGTCTGAGCCCTTGTGATCCAAAAGGAACACAGACTCGCACACACATACACACACACATTTTCACAGACTCACTCACACAACTAACAGGTCAGTGTCAGTGTTGTTGTGGCTAGCAGGTAGCAGTGTGTTGGCCTACTTGTCTGGATCGAGATAACAGCAGATCCATTACCCCTGGAAGCCGAGGTCTGATCACTGGACAGATAGAGCTGCTCACTCACTGTCTGTGGGGCGTCCAGCCTCCAACGTGGTTCTATTGGAAGGAATGATCAAACACAAATCAACACATAACCTGTGTTAACTACAGAGGGATTTTTACTACTCTTTTTCATTTACTCAGGGGGAATAAACTAATTTCTTTTGTCTCTACAAATAGTTTGAATACAGAATACTGTTTGTTACAGAATGCTGACTAGTGACTCTGCTCACAACATTTTTAACACAAACTGATTTTTTATCGGGGCAGCACAGTGGCACAGTGGTTAGCACCGTTGCCTCACAGCGAGAAGGTTCATGGTTCGGGCCCCACCTGGGACCTTTCTGTGTGGAGTTTGCATGTTCTCCCCGTGCTTGCGTGGGTTCTCTCCGGGTACTCCGTCTTCCTCCCACAGTCCAAAGACATGCAGCTTAGGTTGATTGGTGTCTCTAAATTGCCCATAGGAGTGTGTGTGTGTGGTTGTTTGTCTATGTGTTAGCCCTGCGATGGATTGGCGACCTGTCCAGGGTGTACCCCGCCTTCGCCAGATTGCCGGCTGGAATTGGCTCCCCCCCCCTTGTGACCCCGTTCAGGGACTAAGCGGTAGAAAATGAATGAATGATTCTTTATCAGTTACAGGATTAAGCAAATTTATTTCTGTTCCACTTTAATTGGTTTTCAGCATAACCATACACATGGTTGTTGTTTATATACAATGGCCCAGAACACACCCCCACCCCCTGTTTTGGATAAATACTTTTGGAGTATATAAACCACTATAGAGATCTGGAGTTATGACATCACATCCATTTAGCCTCTGGCTGGGTTTTTAGTTATTAGCCAGATTAGAAATCTCACTGGGATTTTGAATGGGGTTTTCTTTCTTCTGGAACGCAACCTGGATGTTCTGTTTCACTTCGGCTCTTTATACATAAAAGATGTTATGTTAGTCACACTAGAGACTTTTATTATTTTATGCGTGACCCAGTCTTTAAAGGAATAGTTTGTCATTTTGGGAAATACGGTTGTTTGCATTCTTGCCAAGTAAAATGAGAGGATCTACGTCAGCAGCTGGCATAGTTTAGGATGAAAACTGGAAGTGGAGAACCATTTGGCCAAACTCTGCCTTCCAGCACCTCTAAAGTCCCCTAATTAAGATGCACAAATGACAAGCTGCACAGAGTTTTGTACTGTGCTGGTATAGAGAAGTTTTGTTACCTCTGGACACAGCCCCCCCGGTTTTCAGTCTTTATGCTACACTAAGATAACTGTCCTCTGATTGCAGCTTAGTATTACTGTAAAGACATGGAGTGGCATCAGTCTTTTCATCTAACTCTTGGCAAGAAAGCCAATATGCAGATCTCCCAAAATATCTAACTATTCCCTCAAACACATTGCACCTTGGTCTGTGATTTGTAAGCAGCAGACTTTTGGAAATGTTTTATTTCCCAATGTGGAGCTGGATGTATGGAAGGATGAAGAATTAAGATGTTATATTGCAAACAAGCAGAATCATTAGTTAAAGCTAGATGCCAGATGGGGAGAGCTTGTTAAAAAAGGGTTTGAAATGGATGAAGCTAATTTTATGAAATGTAGTGGTGGGTGTTTTTATTTATTTATTTGTTTCTTTTTTCATGGACGTGGTGAGACAGTGAGTGCGAGGAGCCAATACTGTGCAGGTATTGTGAATCAGGGAGCGTGGAGAGAAAAAGAAGAAGACAGTGGTAAACAGGGCAGCTATCAAAAGCCACAGGCTGCTTTAAACTCCATCACTGTTTTTTTTTCCTCATCTTCTCTCCCTTTCTTTCCTCATTTTTTCTTTTCTCTCTCTGTCCCTCTCTCGCTCTGCTCCCTGGCCATGCTGATGATTGACGGCCTGAGGGTTTTAATGGGCACTGGAGAGCAGGAGCTGAGGTCGGAGTTGTCATGGCAACTAGGAGAAGGGGCCTTTTGCTGCTGCTTCACCTGAGTACTGTGGAGCTTCGTTGGCCGGCTGAGGCAGGCAGCCACACACACATGCTCCCACCACACATACTCACATGTCAGCATCGCTTCCATTCATTCTTCCTCCTCTCTCTGAGATGCCCTGCTGTTCATCCAGCCATCTCTGCTCTCCTCTCTTCCTTTTGTCATTTTCATTTCCATCCTCCTTTTCTCTTTCTCTCTGCTGAGTACTTAATGCTCTCCGATACACCACAGCTCGTTAACTGTGCGTGTATATTAGCATTTGTATGCATGCATGTGTGTAAAGCATTTAGCCTATTGTTTTCATTGCCCATTGTTCAATAACAGTTCACAAAAACAGTATATACTTTATAAGGTACAGTTGAGGCCAGAAGCTTCCTAGATCCCACTGTTTTTTTTACTGGAGGTCATGCAAAGTTGCTCCATCTGTCAAACAAATTGCACTCAGTTTACTATAATTTTCTGGTATAAAAACCAACCTGGACATAGCTAAATAATTGTTGAAAAAGTAAAATAAAATAAACATAAAGACTAAAGGATACAAGCGCAGTCAGACTAACCCCATCCAAACAGACCTGGGGATAATTAGACTTGACCCAAAATGTGGATGACCCCAGTAGACCCAATAGAGAACACTAATACACTGCTGCTACTGAAAAGAGCAATTTATTCGCACACAGAGAGTGGACTGTTCTTCACTGTCTGACCTCTCATCACCCTTTGAGGTCTCTCTCTTTCTCCATCTCTCTATTAAAATCTCTACATTTCTCTCTGTCTCCTTGCACCTCTTCACGTTCTGCTTGCGTCTGACTTCTGTGGACGTTCATGTCCACACTCCCTGTGAGTCCTATGTTTTGTTCAGAGTCCCATGGATTCACACCCTCTTTCCAGCGGTGTGTGCATCCTGCCTGGTGGCCCTGGGGCCTGTTAGTGTCTGGGCCATGCGGGTCAGCTCAGGGATGGAGGGATAATTTGCTCTGGAAGTGAGTGAAGCTCTAGTTACAGTGGGGGAGGGGCAGGAGGAGAGCAGTGTGTGTCTGTGTGTATGAGTCTATGATCGTTCAGTAGAGAATAGATTTTATTTTAAAAAAGGGATATTAACACTTACATAATGAACGTAATGATTCATTTGAGCATTTTTTGATCTGTCACTTCCATGGTTTGGTTACTGTACATTTAAGCAACTAAACTACTTGGATAAGGTGATGAAAAGGCTGTGATCATGGCTAAAAGAAGCCACTGTTGACTGGTGTAAGAGATGGGATGCAAACCGCTGTCTGTGGTGTCAAACTCAAAATTTTTTTTAAAGGCCACTTGTGAGGAAAAAATGAAGATACAGTAGGTTGCGCAAAGTGTTTGAACATAAAACCAATACTGTTGTTTTTTTCTCTGAGGAAATTGTGTCAGTACAGAAGAAGGCTGTCTGTATCTGTGTAATCCCTCCACCCCTGTGCTGGCAACATCATTTAGCATGCTCCACAGTCTGCCTTAAAATTTGTCCTCATTGCAGCTTTTTCGTTTCCTTCTCCCATCTATGTGGCCATGTGTGAATGTCGAGCTCTGATGAAGCAGTCACGACCAAACGCTGACTGTCAGCCTCACTGCCTCAGAAGAAAACCAGAGCAGCAAGTGTCACATCTGTCCTCTCCCCAGTGTTGAAAATCATTATAACTGAGAGCAGAAATGAAGGAAATACTACCAGAAATATAGTCTGGAGGCCATATTCACACAGGGGTTGCATGCAAAAAAGGATATTGTATAAATCCAAAATCCTAATATTGATTAATATTTTTTATGTTACGCATTAATATGAAGTGCTTTAAGTACTTTAAGTGCTTGGAACACTGCTTGGTATTTAACTAAATCCAACAATGATGAGCTCAATAATGAATTTCAGTGCTTTTAGCCAATGAAACTGGTGTTGTAGCACTGAGTATAAAAAGTGGTGAAAAGTCTTATTCTTGTATAATTCAATTCATTTTGTAATATTTACAGTAATTTACTGATCCAAAGTAAAAAAAAATGGGGGGGGGGGGGTTTCAAATGGAAAGTGTTTTGTTAAAAACATAGATATGTTCACCAGAATAATATACAGTATTGTTTTGGCGTTGGTACTAAAACTCAAGGACTTGTGTTGATTTGATTTCCAGCCCTATATGGAAATATAATTCTTTTAATTAAGAGCAGTCGCAATAAGTTATATTTTGATATTTAGAACCAATCAGGGTTTGTGAAAATATGCAGTCTAGCGTTAGCTCCTGAGGCAAGAGCTCAGCTCATGGTGCAGAGTCATTTTTCAGTTTGTCGCTCCCATCGACAGGATCTCTAGGTCCACTATGAGTTAGCTGTAGTCAGCTAGGGTTATTCATTCTGGATTATCACAGTCAGTAAAGTGAGATCTGAACAATTTAAGCAACTTTTAGCTAAATAAAACAAGACTGTATACAGGTACAATAAATACAGTTTGTGCCTCCAAAAATGGAGCCCCTGTCCCAGCATTCAACACAGCGTGACATACCTTCACATTCTTTATAGGAAGCTATAAGAGCTGTACATTTGCATATTTGTATTTGGTATTTTGGAAAATGTACAGAAAATAAGTCTCATTTTCTTTTCTGTTGTCCTTTTTATTGGACACTGTAAGGTACCTTGTTTAGTACAATAAAAACATTGATTCTATAAATATGGATGTGCAAAGCGATTGAGTGGGTCGCTCACACATGAAACATTTAAATTTGCTAGCTACCTAGAAAAAGAATGGGGGAAGAGCAAAAAACTCTGTCAAGATGATTTATAGACAATTGGCACACAGAGTGTTGAAGGCATTCTCTTCTTTTCTTTCTTGTCTTTCTTGTGCTGCATATACAGTATTACCGGACGATGTACCTTTTGTAAAAAATATTGGTGTCTTGTAATCCTATGTGGGGTGGGTCAGATGTCTGGTATGACAGAAATAAAATAAAACTAACTATATAACTCTTTTTGCTCATAATCCTGAAATCAACAGCTTCTTGCCACATTTTCAAGTTCATCTAGTTCTGACAAGAAACGATCGATGTTGCTGTCGCAGGCAGACAGTGCATCATACAAACTAATTCCCTGGAAGCAGAATCCTTAATGTTCCTTCCAAATCAGCATTTTGACCAGATGGTTTTGTGTCCTTCATCAGATATTTTCTCTGTCTGACCAAATAATCATGTGTTCATCAGTTACTGGTAACTGCTGTCCTTGTGTCCTGAGATGCAGAGAGTGTAGTCAAATTTGAAAGTTTTGTGGCAACATATTTTCTGACCATCGTGTCTCTGTCAGTTATTTTCAGTAAACACAGGATTATTTTAACACCTTTCTAATTGCTGTCTTGTCATGCATCAGTGTGCTGCTCTGCCACTGAAAATATACTTGTGGTGTTTCCTTCAGAGTGCGGCTGCTGCCCCCAGTCCAGTGATGGGCAACATGCCTCCCAATGATGGCATGCCAGGAGGACCCATGCCCCCAGGCTTCTTTCAAGTAAGACAAAAACTTTCTTGCTCACTTAATCCTTCACCTACCCCCACCTTCACCCATCACACACCCCTGACAACCCTCCGCCCCTCCTATATACATCACTAAGTCTATCCTTCTGTCTCCTTCTCCTTTTTTTTGCCCCTTTAGCTGTCCTAATCCCTGTCCAGATGTTCCCTTCTCTGTCTCTCTGGCTATATCCCATATGTCCATGATTGGGTTGTTAGCTCCTGGTCCTCTGCTGTTGATGCACTGAAGAGTTTTTCATATACATTGTATTTGCACAGATACAAAATGTTGCATTAGCATTGGTTTTTAAAGCTGAGGAGAGGAGACAGTTTTCTCCGGTGTTGCTTCACTAAGTGTTCTCTGAAGGCTGCCTCTGAGGCTGACGAGGTCATACACACACACTCTGTTTCCATCATGCTTTTCTTTTCTCCCTTGTTTGTAAACACACGTGCACAAGTCTTATTTGATAGGCGCTATATTTATCTGCATACATTCTTGTTTTGTTTGGCTAAAAAGTTGCTTAAATGGTTTAGATCTCACTTTACTGACTGTGGATAACCTTAGCCGACTGTAGATAACCTAGAGATCCTATGTCTAGGAGAGCGACAAACTGAAAATACGACTCTGCACCCTGATCTCAGTTACAATCAGGTCTCGGTTTGGGGGCTAATGCTAACTAGCAGCAGGTAACACAGACACCCCAGGTGAATCAATTTCTGTCCTGTCTGTGCTCAAACTGAACACTATAGTGGACACTTGGACATAGTTGAAGCATCCACTATTGTACACTACCAGTCAAAAGTGTGGACACACTTTCCCATTGAACTGAATGGGAAAGTGTTTCCAAACTTTTGACTGGTAGTGTACATAGCTGTATTGTATCGTTTTTTTTTATTTTTATTAACTTATAGATGCATGTAGTGTATATATCTAGGATTGCTAATGAACGTGATCTTCCAAAATGGCACATTTACCCAAAATTCAACACAGTGTGACAACAACTACACATTCTTTATACAGATGTTTAGTACGAATGTAGCTGCAATTGGAAGTCACTCGTCGTACCGTTAGCAGTCCTAGCTCAAGGAGCAGTTACATTTGGGTGAAAATAAAGCAAGAAAGCTTTTTTAATGGACAGGACAGGCAGAAGGTCTTTTGATTGAGACTGTCCCTTTAAATGAGAGGATTGATGCCAGTCTCACATCCGTATGGTAAATGTGAGGCTACTGCCATTAACCAGTTAGCTTAGCCTAACACAAAGTCTGAAAATAGGGTAACAGTGAGCCTGGCTTTATCCAAATGTAACAAAAAACACACCGATCAGCACCTCTGAAGTTCTCTAATTAGTATGGTATATTCACAGTAATGTGTTTACTCAGTACAAACCACAACTGGAAAAACACCCTGTGGTGCTTTTTGCATATTTTTATATTCAGCTGTGCTGACCTGCAGTTGACTGTAGCTTCATTTTTACCATACAGAGATGGCAGTGGTATTAATCTTCTCATCTAACTTGCAGCAAGAACAAGTATAAGTATATCTCCTGAATGTCCAAAACTATTTCTTGAAGGATAACCACTGCTATTGGCTAATGAATTAAAAATGTAATAGTCAGTCAAATCGCTTAATCTCTGAGAAACTCCCATGGACATTTAGTTGCTGTTTTCATTAAAAAAATTGACAATGAAAGTAATTGTTTGCTCATGTTGGATATTTAGTATGCCTGATGTGCATGTACTATAGTGCATAGGCTATAGTGTGGAGCTCTATAGCCATTTGCCTGTGCTGTCTTGTACTGGCTGATTGGCAGCTTGTGGTGTGCCATGCAGCCCGTGTGCTTGTGAGAGTATGTGCTAGGGTCGTGCAGAATGTTAATGATGTATGAGCAGTGAGCAGGGCAGGGAGAAAGCTATCTGATGGTGTTGTGTGATTGACATTGCTTTCCATAAATAGACCCTGTGGCTGGCAGACGACAGGCAGACAGACAGACAGACAGACAGACAGAAGGCAGCATGGGCTGAAGGGAGACGGAGAAAGAGGGGATGGATGGTTTCTTTATCTTCTCTTCTTTCTGCTTAGGGCAACAAAGTAAGCAAAGGTAAAGAACACAAAAAATAATAACATGAACAGAGAGCATGCATAGATCACCTAAAACAGACTGAATGTTTACTACACCTCTCCAAACTTTACATCAGATTTCTCTAAATCAGGCTGACAGTGCTGCCAAAACAGCAGCATATTTAAATGCGTTGCACCTTGCTAATCTTTCAGCATAAGCTAGAGCTAAAACCACACATACTGCTTACCTAGGTAGCTTGCATTCACTCCCTGGTGAACTAATGGTTGCAGTCCACATTGAAAATGCAGGCTACTGAGATCTCTGCAGTTCATTTTTTGTTGAGGTGAAGGAAAAGCAGATATTCTTATCACTCACATATTATTAAGATTTTACTCATATTTTCATCCAGCTGCTCTCAGCCATACTGGGGGTATGGCCAGTTGACCTTACCTCCAGTGTGGACCATATGAAATTTCCATATTTGTAGATTGATGTGTTGGAGAGTCAAACTCAAATATTTAGTAAAGCGAACAATGTTTTGAGACTCAAATTTTCTGCATGCTTTAGTCATTTCTCATCTGAAATCTAAGCTCAGCCTTCTCTCTCCCCTCGTCTCTGTACGCCTGGTATCCTTCTCCATGACATTTCCTCACTCTCTCCATTTCCCCTGTCTTTCAAACTATTATTTTCTCGCTCTCATACACACTCCTTCAGTGACACATGCTTACTCACCAGGTCTGTTGTGTCAACTATTCATGTGCAGTGTGTGTGTGTGTGTGTGCATGTGTAAGTATGTTTTTCAGAAATTTCTCCTAGTTGCACTAGAGCGGTAATTAACATAGGTGACCCCCCCCCAAAGGAGGGAAAATGGAGGTGGAGGGCATCCGCCGTGGTGTCTATGTTGCATACACTTGGCATATAATCCACCTCCTCTCAGCAAAAGTCCGTAGCTGCTGCATCATGGCCCTCTGGGGAGGACACGCAAAACGGGGAGA
>NW_018128159.1:654781-665239 GCF_001952655.1 Monopterus albus
ACAGAGAGGAGAAAGAAAAGAAAGCAGCAAAGTGTGGAGCAGAAGAGAGAACAGAGACAAAAGGAAAGTCTTTCAGAAAAATCTTTTATTGGATTTCAGAGATGTGTGATCATGAAAAATGACAGCTGATGACAATAGTGGACAGTTGATGGATTCACTGTCCATCTGCTGCTTAGACAGAAAGGAAGTATACCAGGAAATGTTACGCTGTACAGTACAGTACAGTTCATGTTCATGCAGCAGATATATATGTATAGACAACTGAATGGATAAAGCTTAGGCTTTTCTCCAGGGAAAAGAAAATTTGATAAAATGTGCTCTTTAGAGTTAGGGTGTGGCTGCCTCTTTTTACTAAACTCCTCTTGCCAAAACAGGATCCAAAGTCAAGGGCAGTGTGTTATACTGCAGGTAATTATGGCTCTTCAGGGACAACACCAAAAAGCACAACAAGGCATCGGGTTTGATTACTCATTTCAACCAAGCCAGGCTGTTGTTGTTAATCAAAGACAAATTGAAGAACCTGTTCAAAGCTGACACATGGTAGGCACACGGGGAATTAGGGTGACATCTGCTTGCAGTCATTTTTTTTAATCAAAGGTAAGACTGATCTCAGGGTTCATTGTGGTCAGTCATATCACAGAGATGCAGGTAAATAAGGTGAAGTGAATGCAAGACTGAATATCATGCAGAGATGAGAAGAGTGGTGGCTCAGGTGTTATTTCTTATCTGTAGGGGGTCAAATGTCATATTTCAGTGTATGATCAGGGTCACTGCTGGTACATCAGTGAAGGCTGTTTGACTTCTCTTTAGATCCTGGGTGACTGAGGGACAGAAAGACCATTACAAGGTTGTTAGGTGGCTTTTGGACACAGTGCACATATTCCCCATTATTTATATATACGGTGTATATATATATATGAAACTGTCTGACGTTTTTTGACCACTGGACAAAAGGTACCAAATGATTGTGTATAAAATAGCAGATTCTAAAAGACAGATGCAAAAGGACCAAGATGAGAGTGTGCAGGCAAAATGTTTCACTTCTGCCCCAACCAAAGCCGCTGAGGAGCAGAACAGTCTTTGACTACTGTTATCACCTAACAATTCTCCTTGAATGACAGACACTTAAAAATCAGATGCAATGATTTGTCAGTCCATTGTCTGTCTGTAGCTGCTGTTAAACTTAGTTCAAACGCATTGATAACAGTCAGTACAGTTAAACAGTGATTTGAATGTAGTCTTTGTCTCCTACTGTGTATGCTTCATCCCTATCAGCAGTGCGTTCCCAATACTCTATGTTTTATCTAAAGGCAGACACTCTAAACACACACACACACACACACACACACATTTCCCTGTATGTTGAACCCAGAGCTTTCCTCTTAACCAAGGAGTAGGGTATCACAGATATAAATCACTGGGTGCCTTCCTAACATGTTTAAATGGCTGTTAGTGTTTCACAGCTGTCCTCAGGGAGAAAACACCCCTGATAGCATGTTCCCATCTCTGAGCTGACATGTTGCCATGCTATATATGAGCTAGCAGAAGCCTCTACCGCTCTCTCAGGAATGTTAGCAAGGAATGACAATGAGTGTGCACTGTGTGTGTGCGTGTGTGTGGCACTGTTCCTCCTGGCTTTGTTTGTTGTGTTCAGTGATGCAGGCTGCTTTGTGCTTTCGCTCTCTCTCTCTCTCTCTCTCTGTGTGTGTGTGTGCGGGTGTGTGTGTGTGTGTGTGTGTGTGTGTGTGTGTGTCCAGTAGTTTGACAGCAGTTACACACTGCCCTCTAGTGTTACCAGCTGAAAGAG
This sequence comes from Monopterus albus, assembly GCF_001952655.1. NCBI lineage: Eukaryota > Metazoa > Chordata > Actinopteri > Synbranchiformes > Synbranchidae > Monopterus > Monopterus albus. Next base: position 656,589 of record NW_018128159.1, read on the forward strand.
AGGAAAACTCAGATAACTGGTACTCCTCTGTGCTCTCTCTCCCTCTCTCTCTGTCTTTCTGTGTGTGTGTGTGTGTGTGTGTGTGTGTGTGTGTGTTAGTGGTCCATCAGGGGCAGTGGTGTGGGTCTTCCTTAAGCTGAAGTGAGTGGTGGGGAGGCAAGGGGGTTGTGTTGATGGGTTTATGTGGTACTGTGCCAAGCTGTTATCTCCTTAGCCGGGTAGAAAATGATTTTATTAATTGCTTCATTTAACGCTCCCCATGTCCCCCTCCTTCTTTCCCTCTCCTACACAAATACACAAACAACACTGCACAAACACACTCCATTCCAACCAAGCTCGCCCTGCGTACACCTCTGTGACAGTTCAAATGTTCTCTCTCTCCCTCTCTGCAGGGACCGGTACAAAGAACAGTATGGCCATAAAGGCCATATGCTGGCCCATTCAGATGTAATAGCAGGAAGGCCCAGGGAGGCCCAGCCAGAGGAGCTATGCTCCATTATGGCACATTATAGAGAAGAATAAGAGAGGAGCAGTGTGTGTGTGTGTGTGCGTGTGTGTGCGCGCACTTTTATGGCAGCAGTGTGAGGACTAGTTTGAATTTTATAAAATGGGAGTGAAGGCATTTTGACCAGTCTTCACTTTCTAACACCCCTTCACAGAATTGTTTGAAGGTTAAGACTTGGTTACATGTGTTAGGACTTGGGTTTTAGTTAGGTTATGTAAGGGTTGGGGTTAGGTATGTTGTGGCTCTGGTTACAGTTATGATAAAGCCCAAGGAATGCAAGTCATTGCAATCTTCCCTTAAGTCACTAACACTAGGTTGTGTGTGTTTGTGTATAGAGGAGAAGCAGACGGCTACAGCTGGGTCAGTGTAGCCAGATTCGGCAGGGGTGTCTTGTTAGACGTACAGTGCACACACACATGCAGACTGGCTTGGCAACAACAATAACCTCTGAGGTCAGACAGAGCTAGCGCAGCATTAGCCCCTGTGTGAACCTGCTGAGAGAGAGCAAGCCAGTGCAGCTGGTGTTAACCAGCCAAAACATACACACAAAGAGTGGCAGAACAACCACAGTGGCTCCGGTACAAATGTCATAACTGTGCCAACACCATCAGACAACACTGTATGTATAACTAAATAAACATTTCCAGACCGTTGACTAGATTATTGACCAGCTGCACTTTGTGTGGCTGGTTAATAAGTGGCTTTATTGAAGACTTGACTGCTTCTCAGAGACAGTCGTGACAACAAAATGAATAGAATCAGGGCAGCAAGAAAAGTAAACTGCCATGTCTCGAAAGGGTAGGAAACACCTGTCTTGAGAGCCTTGCTGCTGGTGCTGAGCTCAACACTTGGGCTTTTTTAGAAAAGGGTTACAAGTCCATGAATAAGCATTTGTGCTTATGAGTAGTATTGTTTTCATGTACAAGCTCATTTCTCCTGCCAAAGTCTGTGCCGTACCTGGCAGCACTGTATCTGTGCCTATGGGAACTCACTTATTTCAGTCTGTCAGTCAGGCATGTTTTATTTTCCCACTGTAGCAGTGCCTACAGGTTCCTTGTTCAGCTCTGTCGGCACTCCACCATCCCAGCCATGCCAACAGGGCACTCACTTTGGGAGGGCAGTGCAGTGGGTAGGGTGGGAAAGTGAGGGAGCGCTGGGGTGGAGAGATTTAAAGAGAGTATGCGTGTGAGTATTTGTGCGAGGCATGAGAGATGCAGGTATCAGAGCTGCTGCCTCCTTGACGAAAAACGATGCACTCAGGTGAAGAGGTGCACAAGTCTGTGTGCTGTTGCGTGTGTTAGATGATTACTTAGTTAATCAGCGAAAAATCACATCAACAAATTATTGACAATAATTGTGATAACTGATTAATTGTTTCCAGCCACTACGTGTAGAATTTCAAAATTCGGCAAGAAAGATGCTGTTGCCAACAGCAGCGCACGCTGTTCCAGTCCCCATTTGGGACGCTTAGACAAATATGCTAAATGCAGCCCATTGCCTGCTGCACTTTTCACCAGGACTGTCTCATTTTTCTACAGACAGAAGTTTTTAAAGATGCTGTAATCTTGTAAAAAAATAGAATGTTTAATATTTGCTGGTTTGAACTTCTCAAATGTGAATTTATTTTTAGCTTTTTTGTTTGTTTTATATTACTTGAAATGTCAGTGATACAGTGGGTACGGAAAGTATTCAGACCCCCTTAAATTTGTCACTCTTTGTTATATTGCAGCCATATGCTAAAATCATTTAAGTTCATTTTTTTCCTCATTAATGTACACACAGCACCCCATATTGACAGAAAAACACAGAAGTTTTGACATTTTAGCAGATTTATTAAAAAAGAAAAACTGAATGAATAAGCACATGCAAAAATGTGTAAACATGTCTACAAGAGTGTGTGTGTGTGTGTGCGTATGTCAGGTTATATTGCTCATGGGTAATCCCCTAATCCTTTAGCTTTTCACTGTGATGGTAGATACACACCTGTTGAAGTAGCAGCCACCTCCACCTCTCAGTGCCCCCTTCAATACATTTACCACATGTACACGTACAGATGCACACAGGCATTCATGCCAGCTCACACTCCACATGCACACACCCAGCACCTGAGAGATTCTGCTTTCACCTCTATAAAAAGAGGGAGATCTCACATTTGCACTCACTGTTCAGTTATACATCTCACACGTGGGTCCCCCCCCCCACACACACACACACACACCCCTGTAATGCTACCTGATAGCAGAGTGTTTGATGGAGGCTCTGGCAGACTAGCAGATAAGCCTGGTCAGGCAGTGGGTGGTCCTCTTTCACAGTATTGATGTTGAGGTAGTAACAGATCTCTGCTGGACAAACTACTGATTTAGTCAGATGAGGTTACTGTAGGAAGAGACAAAGCTGTCAAAGTTCAGACAGTCCTCTGACTGAGTATTCATTTTAATGTACTTGCAGTAAGACAGGGTTTGTCCTCAAGGATTAACTCTGTGCAGGCTTCATTCACTCTCAAAATACAAACTGAAACTGCAGCTCACATACCAATGGTTCATTCTTCAGTTCAGAGTGGACTTAAGTGAAAGAATGATTTCCTTTATTTTCAGTGTGAGACTAATTTGTTTATGTTTTACCATAAAGATGTTTGATTGGGTTCAAACATGTAACATTTCTTTCTAGATAAAATGAGCACTAGAATTAAGCTTGTTTTGGCCCTTGACTGTGTAGTGGACAGAATCAGCTTTGGTAAATTGGATCAAGAATCAATATGGCAAAATGTAGAAAAATAATAATAACTATAAGTAACTAAACATTGATTACAGTCCACCTCCTGAATCGATCTGACCTCATCCTGCAATTAACAATTCCTCCACATGAAAACCAATGTGGCCCTCTGCAAATGTCAGTGGCAGAGCTTGTTACTTGCATTCCTAGTTGATGTAGAAGAACAGATATGACATGGACATATTGAAAATATTCTCTGAATGTAATGGCAGTTAAAGCCACAATAAGGAATTTTGTTCACTACTGGGAAGAAATAGGGATTTGTCCATGTATATAAAACTGGGCAACGTGTCACCATTTCTTTCTACTGTTCAACAGTAAAGCTGAAATATTGTCAATATGGCAGTGGCCATCTTGCTTTTGTGACACATTTTGCAACCAAATTCTGCTCATTAGCTTTGAATACACTCACTGCTGACTATTTGCACACACAGCTCCCATGTAGCATACATTCTCTTTTCACTATATTGTGTTCTTGTTGTATTTTTCATTATGCTTCTTTCATTGGCTGTTTTAAAGTGCCTTAGATTTTGGTATTTAGATTTTGTGTTACCTACGTATCTACTTTGTATGTCATTTATATTGTGTGGCATTTGTGCAGACGGCAAAGTAAAAATGTCATTGTACAGGGAAACGCGTTTCGTCACTGTGCATATGACATTAAACACACTTGACTTGACTTGACTTGACATTAGTGACCAGTCAGAGTCATCCAAAATACACCTTTGTTAAAATGATCAAATAACTTCTTAAAAACAAACTTGTACACAAATCAGTGTGATAATATCTAAAATGACAGAAATCACCTTTAGGAAAAATGTGTACTTTTTTAATTCTGCTAACATGGAGGAGCTTATGACCTATACCGCAACCAGCCACAAGGCGGCGATTGACTTGTGGTGGCTTCACTTCCAGCAAGTTCTCCTACCTACATGACTATAAGATCATTTGTCCCTGCCCTCTCATACTGCCCATAGGAGTGCCTGCTTAAGCAGAACTCCTATGGCACTGGATGGAATTACAGCAGCACCAACATTGATGACAATGTACCTGAAGAGTTTTACAGACTTTTGTTGTCATAATAATCTGCTGGCACAATTGACATATAGAGTCATTTTTACAGGAAGACTGTCTGTTCACTTCCGACCAGCTGTCATGTTGTCCATTTTTATATACAGTGTATGGTTTTCCTATTTTTCAGTGGCTTACTGGGTTCCTTTGTGCAACATGTTAGGACAGTTACCTCATCACACACTCAGTGGACATAAAGCGGCATTATCAACTCGCTGCAATATCGATTCATTTAATAAAGCCTGTGCTTCAATACTGAGTAATTTGTGTCAATAAACATTTCAAAATGCATAACATAACATGGACAATATGAGAAATAATGAAATTTCAGCTTTTCAAAATGACAAGTTCACCCAAATTCTAGCATTTTTTTCATTTACTTATGTGACTTGTACTATATTTCACAGAAGAAATAGTTACTATGCAAACTGATAACAGGGAAAAATATCTTGAACAGGAAAATACTGTTGAAATATTTAACTTTTTAACAAAATTCCATCCATTTCCATTAGATGAAAGTGAGAAATGTTTTTTTGAATCTTTTGTGATCTCACTTTTTGTATTATTTTGTTCCTCCAATTAATAACTGACTCTGAAAAGGGATTTATTATGAGTTTCTAGAGTTTTAATCGTTTCCCTCAACTTTACTGACATCTTTTATTCTTCAGGGTCCCCCAGGATCTCAGCCTTCCCCTCACACGCAGCCTCCTCCTCACAACGCCAGTAATCCCATGATGGGACCTCACGGACAGGTAAGATGGAAACATTTACTTAATCTTTCTTTTCCTTCAGCTGCTGGGTTATAGTCGTCCCTCCCTACTCTGACTTTCACACACTCACTCACTCACACACCAACAGTGTACAAACAGCACACAACTCCCTTGTTGTGCTAACAGACAGGACAGACGGCATCCACAATGGCGGGTTGGATGAATAATTTAGCTGCGTTGTCCAGCTGTAAGGAGCGGAGGTGCATCTGGAGGGCCTCGTCTCTCGCTTAGCCCAGCACTCACCATCCCATAGTCCATCAATAAACCATTAATATTGCAGTACAGCCTGACATGGTGCAGCTATTCATGCACAAACCCACCACAACATGGTCAAAGGAGTAGAGAAGAGGAGAGGAGTAAGGATGGAAGGGGGTTTAAAAAACAGTAGTAAGTCAGTCTTTGCCTCAAGGGCTAACTCTGATTATATAACTCATCCTCCATTTGCCTTAAGCACATATACACACTTACACATCGACACACAAAACATAATTAGCATTGAACGCTAGTCTCCTATTGTATTTGTGTTGTGCTTATCTCTGTGTGAAGATGATGATATGAACATTATTCTGCTGTTCATGCTCTGTAACCAAAACAAACAACCTTTACCCAATCGGTATTCAAATCAGCATGTTTCCCCTTGATATTTAAATAGCTGGATTGAGTTTAGAATTAATTCTTATCATCTGACACTGAAATGTGGCTCACTCGATGTGGGTATTTGTAGATGCAGCAGCACACTCTCCTAGGTAATTCTGAAAACCATCTGTCTGGGGTATTTTACATTATTCACTAGTTGTGCGCTGGCTCTGTGTGTCTCAGCCAGCCTGTTCTTGTCCCTTCTCTGCAGAAACATCTGTGTGGAGGGTGTCTTCGGTTCCTCTTATGGATCACACGATCCAGAATGCTGCATTTTTGTAGCACTGATGTCTGGTTTTACAGACGTAGAGGGAAAATAATGAGCACATGTGCAACTGCACAAACCAGACAAAAATTCAAGATCTAGTTTTGCTCGTGCTATTCCATTCTCACAACAGTGTCATGTTTCTCTTCTTTTCTACTCCACCTTCCTCTCACCCATATTGTTATTCCAGTGTCCAAGTTTTCATCCTGTATGTGTTCCCTCTCCCCTTTTCTCTGTTTTGTCCTCCTTTATCTTAACACTAATGGATTTTACCACCTGAGGTCTATTAACATGCATTATAACTTAGTGCAATAGCGCCCCCTGCTGCCGTGTAAGGATAACACCTCTGTGAGATAAAGAAAGCCTGTTTTGCTTAATCCTTTTTCACTAAGTAGGAGTGTTATTTATCAAGATTAACAGTTTGCTCCTTCCTGCCAAGGAGAAAAACCATGTGACTTATCAGTTTACATTGAAATGGTTCTGCTTTTGAAGAGCAGATTTGCACAGATATACACATATACATAATAGATAATATCTTACTACTTTTCTGTGAAGATCTGCACTTAATTAGTTCAGACCCCCCAATAACAGCTTTGTACATCTTAAAACACCAAAGAGCAGTACAGGATGTATGAAGTTGAAATTCACTAAACCGATCATGACAATGGTGTGCTGAGACATGTACTCTGTGGTGAATTGTGTATTTTATAATTTAGGGTTTTTTTTAATGTCATTTAATTTTTATTTATGCCCTGGAAATGTGTTTAATAACTTCCTGCTATAAATAAATATTAACAATATAACCTTATGAATGTCTGAAGCTCTTTGTTCCAATTAGATTATGAAATATGGTGGAATACATTAAGTTATTTCATTCTTCTTAATTTATATATTTAGAAGAAATCCCAATGTCATCATTTTTGTTGTTTAATTCACTGATTCTAGGTGCTGTGTTCATAAATTAGACGTTAGAATTCCTGCTCACTGAATGAAATCTACAGTGCATTTTTTAGTTACATTTGATTAAAACAAAGTTACAAGCTTATTTTGATCATTTGAAGCCTTTCTGTCAAAAATTCTAACAGGTATTCAACATGTGATTGCCCTGAAATAAAGTAACCCATCATCCTTGCCATGTCCCTCCTGCAGCCATTCATGTCTCCACGGTACCCAGGCGGCCCCAGGCCCTCCCTCCGTATGCCAAATCAGCCTCCTGGGAGCATTCCAGGGTCACAGCCCCTCCTGCCAAACAGCCTGGACCCCACCAGACCTCAAGGTACTGGCAAACATGTGGTGTTATTTCAGAGAGGCTACACTGTCACACTTTGTAGAGTCATTTTATAGTGGCCTCAGAATGAGAGCACTTTCTCTTCAGTTATATAATTAATAATGATCCAAACGGTGCTGCCATGCTAATAAGGTGCACTCTCTGTGTTTCACCACAGGGCATCCAAACATGGGAGGTCCAATGAGAATGAATCCCCCCAGAGGCATGGGAGGCATGGGCCCACAGGTAGGCATCAGTTATATTACTCATACAGAATACAACACACAGGGCTGCATTAATAAAGCGAGTCATGACAAGGGATGGTTTCCAGCCCAGTATACTCCCACTCTGCTGCTGCTACATGGCCAGATTACAATAGGTGCTTGTCATTTTATGAAATAACATAATGTTTGGTTACTTGTCACATAGAGCTGCCATAAAAATAGCTATAACATCAAATAGCCTGTAAACTGCATGCACATAATCCTAATACTCCATTGAAGAGAAATTTTGGTTCTACCAGGGTCGTAACTTTGCTTTTAAACACTGTGTCAGAAGCACTCTAATGATTAGCTTGTTTCTGAATCCAGTTCACCCACTGCCAATACCAGTTCTACACTAAAGTCTTGTTACACTTGCTGACTCCCACCTAGGGTGACAAACAGGAGGCAGAATATTCAGCCTGCACTGAGCAAGTCACCACCAGCACATTTTGACCAATGATGGTGCCAGTTTTGGCGCTGCTGGCTTCCTTTCATCGACTTAATTTTTGTTGATGTGATTCAGTGTAATACACAGGACACTTAAACAACAGTGTCCTTTTGAATTACCATTAGCAGACAGCTGCTTCATTCTGCACCCAACCACCTCCTGCTCTAACATCACCCCACACAAAGGCGCACACACACACTCTCCCTGCGCCCCTCGGCCCCTCTCTGTGCCACCCTGGCTTAGTGACTTTGGCAGCAAGTGCACCAGCAGCTGGCATGGCATCTGCTCGACAAGTGTAATCGTCTGCTGAACAAAACTCTTCCTCTGAGTGGAGCTGCTCTCTGGCCTGCCCCACCACTCTGTCTCAGGCACACACACATAAATACCCAAGTACACACACTGTGCCAGCCAAACCCACCTGCTGGGCAGCCATGAAAACATACTCGCAAACACACAGAGGGGAGCTTGAAAACATATCCACACAGCCCACTCCAGGCAGCCCACACACAGTCTATACGTACACATTTGTAAATACTAGTTAGAAGGTGACGTGATCATCACTGACCTGAGTTAAAATCCATAACTTTAGATTAGACAGCAGGGGTATGACACCATTTGGATTGTGTGTTCCTCTCTTTTGCAGAACTATGGTGG
>NW_018128159.1:665251-672293 GCF_001952655.1 Monopterus albus
CATGAACATGTTAGTAGACCAAATAAAGTTTTCTAAATATTTGTAAATTTTGTATGTCCATCTCCAGTTGGGTGTGAAATGTATACCTCTCATTAATCAAATTTTAGTGACCCAACTGACTTTATTAGGTCTATGAAATTAGAACAGATCACCATGCATAAATATTTTGTGATACTCCAATCTGATTTACTTCCAGAGCTCCCCATTTACAGATTATAATTTCATAAGGAATTATTTGTTTCTGTGTGTCTCTTACAATTAAAGCACAGTAAATTCTATTTTCAAAAATACAAGATTATCTATGCATATCTGTAATTTGCTTCATTCGTGTATTTAAGAAATCACTAAATATAAATCATCACGGTTTTTGCCTTTGAAAAGATGATGTACTGTAATTTTGTTGTGTGACAGAATTGTTTTATTAGAACTCCCGTTCCTTATTGCTCTCCCTGCTTTCCAGGGGTCCTGGTGGCAGAGGCCCATGGCCGAACCCCAACACCAACTCAGTGAGTCACATTCTCTCACATCTTTATCACATACACTGCAGGGTCTGTTTACAATAACTGCCTCATGTTTTGTCTCACCTCGGGTCTATTGTCTCCACAGATAGCTTACTCATCTTCATCTCCAGGCAACTATGTGGTAAGTAACCCTGTCATGGACTCATGTTCAAGCCACAGCCCATAAATTACCTGTCATGCAGTGATATCTAACAGGCACGCTACCGTCTAGATGCACTCAGCACTCATTTCTCTCCTTCTCTTGCTTCTTCTCCCCTCAGGGCCCTCCAGGGGGAGGCGGCCCACCAGGAACTCCCATCATGCCTAGCCCCGGAGGTGAGTTATGCACTTCAGTTTCCCTTCTGATTTCTACTTTTATCATGTGTTAACTGAAGGAGGGCTCTGTCTGAGAAACATAAAACCTGTTCTGTGTCAGATTCACATCTCTTTGGGAGATAGGCAGAGAGAGGAGTCTAAATAGTTTAGGAATTGAGCACTTAGGAATATTTTTGCAAGTGTAAAACACTGAAAAATTGTAAAATATTCCTCTGAATGTGATATTATATGTGATGATATTTTGGTTTGGCACCACATTTGTCACTGTTTTCCACTTCAGACACATTCTGAAAAAACAATAGATGTTGTTAATTGTGTTTTCTCAGAGCTGAGACAGTTGTATAAAAGCAAAGGTGTGTCAGTCTGCAGCCTTTACCAATCAGTGTAGGTTCTCTGTAGAGGACTAGCTGAGAGAAGACTGTGGACTGTAGACATTTTTTTGGCCTCTGGAGGGCTTCTTTTTGTGTCAACTATTTATTATTTATATACGTAGCTCTATTGTGTATGTTGCTGGTAAAAAAAACCTCCTGCTCATACATACATTGGGAGGAAAACATATTTCCAATGTGCCTGCCAAGACTGTGCACACACTCTCACATACACACAAGCCTGTTCCTAAAATGCGCATGTTGCCCTTGTGGTTGCCCCCCCCTCCTCCAGACAGTAGATTGAAGGACATTAACAGATCACTCCACTACTTTGAAAACAGAGTATCCATCTCCACCTCCTGTCATTCAATCTGCTGTTCTTATTTTTCCCTGTTTTTCTTTCTCAGCCTTCTTCTCACAACTTTCTCCCTACAGTGTCAGATCAAGGTCACCTCATCCTTCTAAATATTTTCAGGACAGAAGGACACAAGGACCAACGCGGCATATACTAACTGTTGCTGCCGGGTTGTCCATATAATAACTTGTTCTAATTTTCTGATTTATGGAGAGATAATGGGTTTCTTCTGTTGTACACTGCAGAAAGCAGTGAAGAGATTAACAGACAGATTCACTGGTATTATGTGCCAGGTATACAAGTGCTCTTTGCAATGTCCAGAAGAAAAAAAACATATCTAGGCTATAGCTAAATGTACTCTACAAATGGCAAAATTAAGCAGAATCAGTGTCAAACACAGTAAAAAACAGCACCACTCCTGTTTCTTGTTATTTCTCATCCATTACCCCATTCCATAAGTAAAATCCATCTTGTTTTTGACATTTTTTAGCACGGTTGAATGCAGATGTGTAACACACAAGGTTTACAACATACTGCCTTACAATATTCTGGACATCCATCTGCTTTTTTTTCTTTATAGATTCAACAAACTCAAGTGAAAACATCTACACAATGATGAACCCAATCGGCCCTGGTGGAAATAGACCGAATGTGAGTCAAGTCATTTAGTTCATTTTAAATAAATGCTTTGGTGTTTCTACAGTTCATCTAAGATTTATTTTTAGTTGATCTAATCCATTATCCTGCCATGTTACCCAGGCATGAAAAGAGCGAGAGAAATTACATTTGTAAATATTCCTGTTGTTTTTCTTTAGTTCCCAATGGGGCCTGGTCCTGATGGGCCAATGGGTGGGATGGGTGCCATGGAGCAGCATCATATGAATGGATCATTAGGTGAGTAGCTAAAGACAGTGTACAGTGCATGAATCAGGAACATGGTATATGTGCCTGAGTATATTCAGCAAAACCTGTTACTGTCTATGAATAGAGGCCTTTAGAAGTAAGACTCTGCCCCCTTGTGGTTGCTAGAGGACAGTTTCTCCCTCCTCTTAGTATTGATCAAAACTAAAACAGATTAGTGGGGCAGTGAGCAGGCCAATTGATCCTATCAATGGGTGAGACGTGATCCGTGAAGTTGGTGCTCATCTGTATCTGAAACAGATAGCTTAATTAAAGGCCTGTGAGAGGGCAGGCTGTTTCTACTTGCACTGGATATCCTGAACTGATGTTGAATTATTAGCAGGATGTGGAACATCTGTTACCTTGTAATGATTAAGTTTTCTCTTTTTTTCAATCCCTGATCAAAGGCTCTGGTGACATGGATGGGTTGCCAAAGGTAAGACTGACTCTCTGTGTTTCTGTCTATCAGCATATTTGTCTTTCTTTTTTCTGTAAGATGTTTGTATTTGTATTGGTTTGTTTCCCGTGCGCTGTAGAATTCTCCCAACAACATGGCAGGCATGAACAATCCCCCTGGCACTCCACGGGATGACGGCGAGATGGCAGGCAACTTTTTAAACCCATTCCAAAGTGAAAGTGTGAGTACCAAAGGAGATAGACAGTACACCTCTTATGCTGGAAACAAACATCCAGCTGTGACAGTTCATGGAGTTACATACAGTATTTAATCATTTTTGCACATTGCAGTAATGTCTGCACAAATCTCCACTGGTAGCCCAATCATACAGCAGGGTCCCATTAAAATTTTCCAGTCAGTGAAATATAAATATATTTGAGACAACTGTGATGGCTCCATCCTGTGCCAGACTCAGTTATGGGTCAAGAAACTGAAATCCTAAACCCTATAACTAGACGCTTGTGTGTGCCATTCGACCCTAGTCACTTGGGCCTGGTTTCACAGAAATAGATGTTGATTATAGCTTAGATCAAACTAATAGTCAGTCTTCAGGTAGATTTGTCTATAGCACAAAGCAGTTCTTCACGGTCTCAGTAAGAACTTATTTGCCATGATTCCTCTGTAGAGACATTTTTCAAACTAAAAAAACACAACTGACTGAACAACCACATCAAACTGCTCAGACCCATTCACTTCAGCAGAAACTATTTGTCTTCTCAACTGTTCTGTAGCAGAGCTGATGCGCTTCGGCTTTTTAATGTGGCATGGCTCAGTACTTTTAACCCATCATCCAGGCTCAGGACCATGGGCGAAGCCAGGGGGTGGCTATGGGTGGCATTGGCCACCCCCAGAATCTGACAGGCTGTCCCTGGTGCTACCCCTCGCAGAGTCAAAATGCTATGCTTGTCAATATTAATGAATGAAAAATAAAAAACACTGACAAACTGTAACCTTAAATACAACTAACATTTTTCTGGTGCTTTATAATTGATATTGGTCAAATTAGTTTTATTTTATATCATGCATGCAGCATGACATTTGCATTCATTTCCAACTGTGTTGTTGTGGAGTAGGCTACATGGCACGATACGCCTCAGTGGGGGGAACCACTGTGCAGCAACGGTCCCCAGCTGGGAGTAAATAAGGAGTGCAGCCAAAGTTAACTGAAGTGTCTCATTTTTACACAGAATAAACAATTCATAATAATGTGTGGCTTATTATTTTATAGAATTATAGTTTTAATTTAGTTTTTACATATTTTTCAAATGTGCCACTTCTCTCTGAGTCTGTACCCCTGCTTGGCCACCCCATCTCAGATTTTCAAAATCTGCCCCTGCTCAGCACATTTGCTCTGGCCAAATGAAAACAACTGACAGTGTCCTCACTGCTGTTTATTTTCAACAAGTTACTGCACTTTCTAAAACCTCACTCTACAACAATGTTGAAAAAACACAAATCTGAGCCATGGTTTTTTGTTGTTGTTGTTGTTGTCGTTGTGTACCGCTGATCTGTAGGTGTCAATGACTGTTACCATGGAAACATGGTTTTTAGTTCTAAGATAGCCAAAAGCTAGCATGACTAATGTTTTATCCTTATGATACGTCAGTCTTTATTTTTGTGAAACCATCTAACTTGCATTAGGTCAATCTAAGGGCAAAGGTAAGACAGCCCTAGCACCACAGACCAGTCTCAAATGTGGTTGGAAATTGGTCCGTGTTCTTTTTGCACACACTACCACCAAATCTCCATCATCGTGAAATGAGCCCACATGGCAAATATAAACTTGTAATCAGTCCACATATTGTGCCCTGTGTTCCCAGCTTTACCTAAGTCAGAACCAACAGGCACAAACAGCAACATGGAAGCATTAGTATTTCTCTGGTGTGTGGCGAGAATGCCATATAGTGATTAATGTGAGACTGGCATTATATGCAATGCATGTTGCTACAGTATCTTCACTACAATGTGGAATTCCCCAACATGTTCTTCCTGGCCTGGGCTCTGCTGTGCTGCTGGTTTACTGACATAGAAAATCTATTAGAAATGGGTTTTTGTTGTGTAATGTAGGCTGCAAAACATGGTGTGTAGTTTAGTTAGTTGACTTTCTTTAATCTTGAACTCAGTAGTATAAGAAGTTTAATACTGACTCGTCTTTCCCACTGCATCCTCTTTTTTCTCTCTTTACAGTATTCACCCAACATGACGATGAGTGTGTGATTTTTATTTTATTTTATTTTATTTTTTTATTTTACTTTTTTCATCCCCTCCTTTTCCTAATCTCCCTCTCCCTTTGGCCCTGGTGCGTCTTGTATTACCTTCCTACCTCCCTCCCTGCCTCCTCTTCCTCGTGGAAGATGTGCTGTGCCACACAGCCCTTTGAGATGCCCCTGGACAACAGGACTCCCCTCAAGGTCTCCCATCCCAGTGCCTGTAGAATGGGTATAAGAACATGAAATGGCCTCCAAGCAACAGCAAGGATCTCCTCTCTGCTTCTCTCTGCCTGCCAGCCCCTGTCAAGGGTCTTAGGACAGTGAGAGCCTGAACCTGTTCCACGCCTGTCTCTCCCAAACCCAAAACCTGCCCTCATGGGTGGCATTCAAGACCAATCAAGATGCCCCTCTGTACCTACCAAAACCCCATTATATCATGCTGATCATAACTTACGGGGGTACGCAGTAGTTGACTGACAGGGGCTGAAAACTCTCAATCAAACACCCCTCCTGCTCCTGTGGCAGAAAAGAAAATAAGTAATGAACTGATAATGTTATTTTATGGCAAGAATGGTTTTCATTAAATGTTTGTATTATTTGTTGCTGATGATAATATTATTGCTATAATTTTCATAATTGATATTATTCTACTAATGTAGTTATGATTTCCTGTAAAGGGCACATTTGATCTCAGCAGCAGCATCAACAATGACAGAATAAGCACATGCTCAGAAAATGCACAATGATTATCTGTTTACAGATTTTAGGTTATTTGTTTGCGTTGTTTTTGTCACAGTCTGTCTTACGTCACATACCTCTCCTTAAAACCTTCTGAGCTTATATCCTGTCTTTGCCTTCTAAATGTTTGTAGCACCATTTCTATGAACTTTCAAAGTAAAAGTGATCAGAATAATTGATTATGTTCACCTAATGAAGTAGTTTGTGCCAAGGTGTTTACTGTATATCTTGGCTAAAACTATTCATGCAGTTAAATCAGAGACTTTCACAGAGCATTGATGTTTTCTGGCACAAGGTGTCTGTTGATGCACCTGAATGGATGTCTAGCTCTCCTGTCTTTATTAGCACCCTTTCTCACTATGATTTTACTGCAACACAGTGGCTCTGCTGAAACCCTAAGATGATGTCAGGACATGCCAGTTCTTGTTCACTAACAGAGCAAGAGAGCAGTTTGTGGATCTCTTCTATAGTTTGGTCTTGTCTGTAAATACAACATATTTACTATAGCTTGTATTGTGGTTGTTTTATTATTTGCTATATACACATTGTCTGTGAATCCTAAAAAGTGGTTCCTTCCTCGTCTTCACTTTGTTTGATTTCAGCCTCACTGTGGACTCCCAAGTGGTACTGTTTACCCTTCCAGGACTCATTCTGGTCTCTCACCAGGGTTGAACTTGCAGATCCTCTAGGATCCACTTTCTCAACTCAGACAAAATGGGCTAAAACTGTCTCTTTGGAGCTCCCATCAACTGGTTCTCTCAACAAGTCCTTTATGCGTGGGATGGTGGATCCAGTGTACTGGGGAGGTGTAGCAGCTCTGATGATTGGAGCAGAGAGATGCATGTTAAGAGACCACATGACTCTAAAAAAGAGGAACAATGATGGTTTGTAGATTGTTTTCAGCAGATGTTTATTTTAAATGTATTCAACTGAGGAAAAAAAATGAAAGCCCATTGAATCTGCACACAAAGAAAAAGCATATTATGCTATTTGTTTCTTTCTGTATGGTATGTACTTCTGGCTTGATTAAATCTCTGTCACTGTGTCAAAGGGATGAATTATCTCATGGCATCACTGCAGCACCTATGTCATGGCTGTGCTCAAACCAACAATAACAGCCATTGTAGCCTCAGTGGGTGATGGTGATGTACTAATCAATTTTCTGATATCAATCTGAA
>NW_018128159.1:672324-678139 GCF_001952655.1 Monopterus albus
TTCAGCAGGGATGTCTCCAGGATTTGGCTCTCAGTGGCATGTGGAACACTCTCTTCAGTGTTCCTTCAGTGTAGTGACACACACCTCCCTTCCTCTACTACCATCCGTCACCCTCAAACCTCTCCCCCTTTCTCTTTAATCTCCTTTTTTGTAAATACTGTATAATGCATTTTGATATCATTGACATGTTTTGATATGTCAGTCACTACTAATGAATACAGCTGAAAGTGAATTATAAATAAAACTGTCCATGTTTTTCATAGAGAAGCAATGCGCTGACTATTTGGCACATGTGGTGAAATTTCTATAAAATGTATAGAATACAGTAATACAATAAAAGCAGACTGTATGCTAATGACGTGGTGGGGAGGATAAGACAGAGAGGAGACAGGACAGAGAGAAGCACAACAGCTGTGGCATCCTCACTCTGCCCTTGTTTCCTTGTGTTTCAGTTAAATGTCACTATTGGGTGTCAATAATCAGCATTTGAATATTTTTTCCAAAGGGCATCTTCTCACAGCAGACATGTGACCTCATAGTGCAGTTTTTAATATGAAGGATTTTTATTGATTTAAGAAAACTTTTAAAAAGGAAGAATACTTAAGAGAACCTCATTTTAAATTAAGAATAGATCAAAAAGTAATACTTATGGTTAAAAACTGTGTGATTTGCTATTCGCTCCTGTAATAGCATTGTATAGATTGAAGCTCTCTCACCGATCCTCTCTCAGTCCTCTGTGTATATCAATTGTTGGCCATCTCTGTACTTCTATTGTGATGTATAATACTGTACCATTAGGAAGATTTGCTGGTTGGATGGGGAGGTTATGTTGAGTTGGGGAGGGGTGGGGATTCAAGGGAAGGGGATATAAATGATTCTCCTGTACCATTCATGGTCCTTTCTGATGACATGGCAGTATTCAATATGAAGCAGTCTGTCTCTTGGGTTTGCTTTGTATTTCATGGTAGGATAGTTCAGAATCTTGTCTTAGGGACTTAGGTGTCTTGTGTAGGTAATAAAGATGTTCTTTGTATGTTTCTTTATATTGTAAAGTTTCTTTAGACTGAAAGAAAAACAGATAATTTGCTTATCAAAAAAGAAACAATGCATCAATAATAAATGTCATTTGATTTTTACATGTTCTTTGAATCTCTTCATCTGAGCTCTCATTTAGCTTTCAGCTTCTATTTTACGCATTACACAAAGAGAAGTGGCACAAAGGTATCATATTAGATAATGTTTTTGTAAGCATGTAATCTCTGGAAAAAAAACACTTCCAGTAAACAACATTTTAAAAATGTGTAAAGTTAAATAAATTGGCTTGATTTTAGCTTGTACCAATTAGATATAGGCTACAGTAGGCCTACGGATTGACTCAAATTACTTTTCAAAAAACGTATGCTCTCCAATTTAATAAACTCCCATGATATTTATGGTGACGTATTCTGTCAAAGACAGAAAGGTTTAAAGGACTTTCTGCACCCAGATGGTTGGATGTGGGTGGCCTTGTTTAATTGTAACTTAAACTGTAAACACATGTCTCAAAAAGATGAATTGTTAATTTTTGATTTAGGCTATTTGAAGCTATCAGTTATGAATATGGAAAATGGCTTGTCACAGTAAGCAGGACACAATGAGGGCTGAATTGTTGCCAATAATGCCAATGTTGTGGCTCAGTGGCAATTGAATGCTGGTCTCTTTAGCCATGGTTGTATGTACTTCTGAGTTACCTTAAGAAATATACTAATTTGCGTATTACTTCCGAACTACAAATGGTCGCTCGTGAATACTTAGGTAAATATATAACTGCAGTCCTCGGGATGCCTGTGAGGCCAAACATTAGTATGCAGAAAAAGGTCCAATAGATGTGCAGGAGCTCAAGGTTACCAGGAAGCCCATGGGAGATACTGCAACGAAGTCGGTTTGATGTTGCTCACTCCTTAATACGTACAGGTCCTACTTCGTTCGTGTTATCCAACAACAAACTCACTTCAGCAGTGGATGCTCAAGGGGAGACTGTCCAGGACCAAAACAAGCCTCTGACTGTTTCAAAGTACTCTAGGCTAATAGTTTCAGTTGCTACATGGGTTTGTCACTTATGACATTTGGGCTTAGTCGCTCTGAAGTTGATAGTATAGAAACAAAACGGCTATCAGTTAATGGGCACGGACATTAGCTAGCTAAACACCAAGTGAGCTTTACAGCTAACTAATGCTAGTTTGCTGTTGTCAAGTGTCTCCGCTCATGTCTGTTAGCAGTAGCATGCTAGCCGCTCAAACCGATAGCATAAAGATAACCGAAACTTCTGGCAGTATGTGGCTAGCTTGGCAGCTTTTTTAAGGGCAATATACTTATTGTTAGTTACCAGCACGTTGTAATTGCAGTCATGTTGCTAACTGTCTTAAGATTTAGCTCAGCATGACAGGCGTTTTTTTGTTTTATTGTTTCTAATTTTATTAAAGCTGTAATGTTCGCACGGTAATAAAGCTAGGTTTATACGTTAATGTTATTAGCTAGCTTTGGACTAACGTGTTATCTTTAAACTGATTTGGATTTTAATTAGGACTTCGGTTTTGAGACATCAAGTTCAAGAAGTCAGTAAGGTTGTATATAACTTTCTTTCTCAGAGCATTCTACAAATTAAGATACGAGGAGAATATGGACGCCTCTGATGCCCATGTCAGTAAGCCTTCTTCTAAAAAGAATAGAGGAACCTCGCTGTTGGACAGCGGGGAGGACTTTGAGGTTTTAGATGAAGAGGACATTGACGACGACCCCCCTCCGTTGGAAGACGCAGGTGGTGGGAAAGGGAAAAACAGAAACGAGGCTGAAAAGAAAAGTTCAGATACAGATTCAGACCTTTCATGTCAAGTTGACGAATGGCTGGATGTTTTAGGTAAGTAAGCAGCTCATAAAATATGTAGATAGTGTTGCAGAAGGCTTGGAGCTCATTTCGATGATGGGAATGTAGTCTGATCAGATCCATACACTCTCCCCTTCTGCAGGGTCTAATATGTTGTGATTACCTTAATGTTGTTCTGACTTGTGGTTGCTCCATAGTCAACGGACAGAAACCAGTGATGTAACACTGAAACATGACATTGTCTGTTCCCAGGTAATGATCAGTTAAAGAAAAAAGTTGTGAAGGCAGGGAAAGGGCGAGACACTCGGCCACAGAAAGGACAGAATGTCAAGATTCACCTGAAAACATACCTGAAGGATGGGACACTTGTAGAGGAGCAGTCTGACTTGTCTTTCACTCTGGGAGATGGGGATGTTATTCAGGTAAAAACCTCTTTAATTTTTCTCTTCATGTTGCAAATAGATGTTTTACCCAATGAAGTTGGGACATCGTGTAAAACATAAATAAAAACAGAATACATTGACTTGTAGATCCTTTTTGACCCATAATTAATTTAATACACCACAAAGACAAGATATTTAATGTTCAAACTGGTAAATGGTAAATTTTATTGTTTTTTGCTAATATTCACTCATTTTGAATTTGATGCCTGTAACACATTCCAAAAGAGCTGGGACAGGGGCAACAAAAGACTGGGAAAGTTGAGGGATGCTCAAAAAACACCTGTTTGGAACATTCCAGTGGTGAACAAGTTTATGGGAAACGGGTTAGTGTCGTGATTGGGTATAAAAGGAGCATCTCAAAAGGCTCAGACATTCACAAGCAAGGATGAGGTGTGGTACACAAAGTGGTGAACAACTGCGTGATCAAATAGTCCAACAGTTTAAGAACAACATTTCTCAACATACAATTGTAAGGAATTTAGGTATTTTATCATCTACAGTCCATAATATCATCAAAAAATTCAGAGAATCTGGAGAAATCTCTGCACATAAGTGGCAAGGCCGTAAACCAACACTGAATGCCCGTGACCTTCGATCCCTCAGGCAGCACTAAGACATCATCATCACAGACATTATTCTGTAAAGGATATTACCACATGGGCTCAGGAACACTTCAGAAAACCATTGTCAGTTAACATAGTTCATCGCAACATCTACAAGTGCAAGTTAAAACTCTACCATGCAAAGTGAAAGCCATACATTAACAATACCCAGAAACACCGCTGGCTTCTCTGGGCCTGAGCTCATCTGAGATGGACTGATGCAAAGTGGCAAAGTGTGCTGTGGTCTGACAAGTCCACATTTCAAATTGTTTTTGGAAATCATGGACGTCGTGTCCTATTGGCTAAAGAGGAAAAGGACCATCCAGATTGTTATCAGCACAAAGTTCAAAAGCCAGCATCTGTGATGGTATGGGGGTGTGTTAGTGCCCATGGGTAACTTGCACATCTGTGAAGGCACCATTACTGCTGAAAAGTACATCCAGGTTTTGGAGCAAAATATGCTGCCACCCAAGTGACATCTTTTTCAGGGACATGGCTGCTTATTTCAGCAAGACAATGCAAAGCCACATTCACAACAGCGTAGCTTTGTAATAAAAGAGTGCGGGTCCTAGACTGGCCTGCCTGCAGTCCAGACGTTATAAAGCGCAAAATACGACTGCGCAGACCCCAGAATGTCATTGTATTCTGTTTTTATTTACATTTTACAAAAGGTCCCAACTTCATTGAGATTGGGGTTTGTATGTATTTCAAAGTCAACATTACCTCAGGTCACCCAGGGGTTGGTGTGTCAAAGGTGAGTTGTAGTAAAAAGCATGCAATGCTGTGCCCGCTGAAGGCTGATATGACATTTTGAGTTTAGTCCTGTATATGGAGTATTCTTTCCAGTAGAATGTCCCTCTGGGGAGCATGCAAACTACTGTGCAGAGCAACAACAGTGTCCTTGTGTCAAGATAGTTTTTGATTTATATATTAGGCTGTATCTTGGTCACAAGCAAATGAACATCAATCTGACTTTAAGTGATGAGGTTGACAAAAATGCCTAGGTGGACTTTGATTAGGGAAGGAAAGCCCTGGTTTTCACTTGTTATAAACAAGATAGAAAAATATTGGCAAACACCTGATTGTGCAGGACACTTGTTAGACTGCATCATTTTACTTGGGTATACCACAAACATTTCCAATCCAACTCAGTCCTGTGGCTTGGATAAACAGGTTGCATATACTCACATTCAGCAGCATTTAAAGTTGTATGATTGCTGGTCTTAATCCAGCAGCAACCTTCAAGGTTGAGAAATGAAGCTAATGCAAAAGTGTTAAAACCTGCAGTTCCTCAAATGGCCACTTAAGGCTCACTTCAAACAGGAGTCAATTCCCATAGATTCCCATGTTATAATGCCCAGTTTTACAGCAGAAATAACCGTGTTTACAGCCTGGAACCAAAAATTTTTTTGGTCTCTATAGCTAAGTTCCCCTTCCATGACAACTATATCTGGGGGGTGATTTTATTTTATTTTTTTAATATGTAACTTGCCCATTGAATTGTCTTTAGACTAAAAGATGTGCATAATTAAAGGCATGACCTTACAAACAAAACAAACAAACCAGAGCATCAAAATCAGTGTTGCTGCCAATCATTGACCCATCTCAGGGCCTAGTAATAATAATAATCAAATACTGGTTGAAATGTATTTTTTCAAAAATATCTTAGTTTTTTGTTTTTTCCTCATAAAAAATAGTGGTTATGTAAACATACTGGCCTATAAAGGGCTAAAAAATCCCAAAATATATTTCATATTTGATATGTATTTTTCAGGCAGAAGTAGTTTTAAAAGACTGGAAAAAATGTGAATTGATAAAAATTTTACACCCGTATGTAATCTGGGGACAAATTTGTCCCCTAAGGCCTTTTATGGATGTGTTTTTTTTTTTTTTTTTTTTTAAAACCT
>NW_018128159.1:678955-681309 GCF_001952655.1 Monopterus albus
AAAGAGGAAAAGGACCATCCAGATTGTTATCAGCACAAAGTTGAAAAGCATCTGTGATTGTATGGGGGGGGTGTTTGTGCCCATGGCACGGGTAACTTGCACATCTGTTTAGCACCATTAATGCTGAAAGGTACATACAGGTTTTGGAGCAAAGTATGCTGCCTTCCAAGCAGTGTCTTTTTCAGGGACGTCCCTGCTTATTTCAGCAAGACAATGCCAAGCCACATTCTGCACATGTTACAACAGCGTGGCTTCATAGTAAAAGAGTGCAGGTCCTAGACTGGCCTGCCTGCAGTCCAGACCTGTCTCCCATTGAAAATGTGTGGCGCATTATGACGTGCAAAATACGACCCTGGACTTTTGAGCAACTGAAGTCATACATCAAGCAAGAATGGGAAAGAATTCCTCAGTTCCCAAATGCTTATTAAGTGTTGTTAAAAGGGAAGGTGATGTAACACAGTGGTAAAACTACCCCTGTCCCAGCTCTTTTGGAACGTGTTGCAGGCATCAAATTCAAAATGAGTGAATATTTGCAAAAACAAAGTTGATCAGTTTGAACATTAAATATCTTGTCTTTGTGGTGTATTCAATTAAATATTGCAAAAAGGATTTGCAAGTCATTGTGTTCTGTTTTTATTTGCGTTTTACTAAATGTCCCAACTTCATTGGGTTAGGGTTTGTAGGTTATTAATTATGATTACTTTTGTGATACTGACAAAACATACTGTGGTGTCATGTTGTGAGTATCTTGCTGGAGTGAGATATTTCTACTTTCAGGCTCTGGATCTCACAGTGCAGCTCATGGAAATGGAAGAAAAGGTTCTTATCCAGACTGATGCAAAGTATGCGTTTGGAGCTCGGGGGAGGTAGGCAATAATGTAATTACTAAAGAGATTGTTTAAAAAAATCTATTCTGATTACAAAGCTACATCTTCAAACTTTTTTGGCTTGGTTGTATTGGCTTTGCGAGTTCTGTATTCGGCTTCTTGGATGTTCTGAACCCTGTTGTAAATACCAGGAGACATATGACAGTTCAGATTCCTTGTGTGTGATCCAGTGATAGATGTAACCTGAACTTAACTGAGTTGTTTCTTATTTCTAGTCTTGAACCTGTGGTTCCCCCTAATGCTCCGCTGTCCTTAGAAGTGGAATTGCTGGAAGCTACTGATGCTCCAGACCTGGAGCTACTGTCCCCTGCAGAAAAGATTGCTCTGGCCAGCCATAAGAGAGAGAGGGGCAATGTCCATTATCAGCGTGGGGACTACACCTTTGCTGTAAACTCATATAGCATTGCCCTGCAGATAACAGAGTCAAGTTCTAAAGGTGAGATGCAGGCCAGAGAATCAGAACACATTGTAAATTTTGTTTCAGTAAATTTAGTTTATCATTCAGCATTGAACTTAGTTGGAATCTAACAGGAGGGGGAACATGACAAAAAATAGTTGATGCCAAAATATGTTTTAGAAAGTTTTTAATTTAACATAAAACCATGAGGGGAGTTTTCCCCAAAATGTCTTGGCATGGTTTTAAAAAAATCTAATAGTGGCCTACTTTAAATAGTGATAGGCATTGAAAGCCCATGTACTGCTGTGTGATTTATATAATAAACTCTTCATTAAAGTTAAAGTTGCTGTTTGTCTATAACCTTTATCTTTTTATTTGTGTTTTCTTCTCCTGCAGTTGACATCAGTGCAGAGGAGGAGAACGAGCTGATGGATGTGAAAGTGAAATGTTTAAACAACATGGCTGCTTCTCAGCTGAAACTGGACCATTATGATGCAGCACTTAAATCTTGTGTCTTGGCACTGGCACACCAGCCAGATAACATCAAAGCGCTTTTCCGCATGGGCAAAGTACACATTGCTCTTGATCTGGCACTTTGTCTATGTTAGTCTTTGCTCTTTTATTTAACAGTTATGTGTCCTCACTTCAGGTGTTGGCCTTGCAAGGTGAATACCCAGAAGCCATTCAAACTTTGAAGAGGGCACTGAAGTTGGAACCAAGCAACAAGGTACTTTCGACCTCTTCCTGTTCATTTTCTTTGGTAAAATGCAGGTTTTAGTGTGGAGAAATTGCAATTTTTTGTTATGGCCAGTAGATGGTGGCATGGGGTAGACTATCACATCACTTAGTTTGTAGTGCAAGAGCTTGTATACTGCTGATTCATCATTTCAGGGATCTGGTTTCATGTTGTTGCTGTAAATAGGTTTGCTCTACAGTCTGGCCATATCTAACCCCTAGTCACTCTTCCTGTTGTCCTGCTTGTACAGTCGGGTATATGTGGTTCTTTGGCTACACAAGGCCATTGTGCAGAACTCAGCTCAGTGCGTGGGCTTTTTGGATCAGCTGTGAGA
>NW_018128159.1:681325-692211 GCF_001952655.1 Monopterus albus
CTACACCAATCTGTCAAACAGCACACGGCCTGGCCACCACTTTTCATCCAGAACATGCAGCGTAAATATGTACCTAAATAATGTGCTGTTACATTTTATAATGGCATGTCTTTGGTGGATTGCTAAGGTAATGGACCCGTGTATTTGGGAATTTTTAGCATACAGTATGTTAAGGACAAAGATGCATGTTGCACATGGCATGCACTTTTGCCTGGCAGAGTTGTGCCAGTTCCGAACTGTCATCTTTGTGTATCTCTGCAGTGATGTCTGTATGTTAACATATTTCTAATTCAGTGCTAGATTTGTTGTTTTAATGGTAAAACCTACTTGCCTCTTAGTGCTTCAATAATGAAAAGACTCTATAAATATCCCCATGTTCTAACAGTAAATATCATGGGTGGGCAACAGTGACAGTACAAGAACAGTTCCAATACAATGAATGAGGCAGTCTTTAAGAGGCACAGGCATTATGAAGTGACAAGATGATGCGCTGTATCTCTTGTCTCCAAGATTGGACAGACATGCTGTCTGCATTATTCATTTATTTATTTATCTTCGACTCATATGCATAAGAAGAAATTTGTCATCTGTCATATGTATATTTTTTGACATGACATGCAGACAGGTCCAGTATAGACGGCATCAAACTGCCACAGCACAGTTTTAATATAGGATGCTAAACGACCTTACACAACAGTAGTACCAACTTGCTGAGGTTGCTCTGCTCAAACACTGTGCTGTGACCATATTGGCTTACTCAGCAGTAATGGACAAGTCCTTAGGGTACTGACTCGTCACTGGTCACAAATGTATTCAAAGATAGACTGCACTCAAATACGAAATGACTTTTGCATCAATATTGCTATAAACTCAGTGTAACAGTGTTTCATCAGTCTCGCTGAAGCACAAGGCACACACATTTTTGTTGTCTCTGAAAGCAATGTTTTGCTCAGTTACTCACCAGTTTTTAGAGCAGTGAAGTGACTCAGATCTGAGAGAATAATATTGGAACAATAACTGAACCCATAGCCTGGAATAATGGTGTGGACATGTGGGCTAAATGGCAAGCTAATTTAGTGATGTAAGCCTGTGATTTCTTTAGAACAACAAAGAGCAGTATAAACATTTTTTCTAGCCTTTATTTATGTAAGTGTTCATCCATCATCATGATCATATAAAAATGATATTTTATTCCTATTATCAGCCTTATGATGTCATTTATTCATATTTTCCAGATCACTGTATCTGTTGTGAGGGTGTTGTCATCCTGACACATTACTGTTAATAGAGTCTTGAGTTGTTATATAAGACTTTATTTCTTGCATACTGTGATGGCTCAATTTGGTGAGTAGAGCATGGTTGGGGTGCTGGACTGTAGCCTGCAACACCTGTTTGTCTTGTCACCCCTGATTAGACTATCCACACAGAGCTCTCCAAGCTGGTGAAGAAGCACTCAGAGCAGAGAGGAGCAGAGCAGGCCATGTACAAGAAGATGCTGGGTAATCCCACTAGTAGCAGCAGCACACAGAAGCACCGGGCCAAGTCTTCATGGGTGAGACGGTCATTCACTGAGAAAACAAAAGTGTTAAAGAGTTCAGTTTTTAGGATGAGATGCAGCTTGAATCTCTGGCCATCATCCCATGATACTCATGGTCTTTCATTAATTCTTTTGGAGTGATGTTCATGTTCAAAGTGTTTATTTGTCATATGCACAGTTAGGAAATGTGTTTCCCTGTACAATGAAATTCTTACTTTGCCGTCCACATGAATGCCACAAAATACAAATGAAATATAAAGTAGATAAATAAGTAACACAAAATCTAAGGCACTTTAAGCAGCAGTATAATAAAAATATATAAGAATATAACAGAGAATGTTGTGTATATAAAGTCCCTTTTCCACCACCTGATACTGGCTCAGTTCAGCTCGACTCACCTTATTTGTGTTTCCATCACTCAGATTATGGGGATAGTACTTGGTACCCTTTTTGGTATCACCTCCGTCAAGGTTCCAAGCGGCTGAAGTGATTTCAAACGGTGACATGTAAACACTGGAAGCTAGTGATTGGTCAGAGAAATTGCGCAACTTACCCTCTTGCGTCGCCTTTGAGCAACCAGAGTTGTCTTTCCGTCTGAACCAAAGTACTATTTGCCAAACTGAGCAGAGTGGAGTCAAGTTGAGCCGGTACCACCGATGGAAAAGGGGCTTATGAAATCCTCAATGGAACTGTTGTGTGACACTAAACAGGGATGAACATCTTACTCACCATTTAATAATTCAGTGTATTTACTACTTAACATGCACCTTCTTTTCTTTTGTTCCTTTATTTCCCCAGGGTCTCAGCTGGAAGTGGTTGTTCGGTGCTACTGCAGTAGCCATCGGTGGTGTAGCATTATCTGTTGTCATAGCTGCTAGAAATTGAACCAATCCTGTAGTGATGGCCTGACCGAGTCTCTGCAATGTGAGAACCTAAACACAGAAGCACATCTGGCAGTGCCTTCTGACCATTGGTCAATGGGGGTGGAAATGTCAGTTGGTCAGTTGCCGCACTCTCCTTTCTCTGCTATGTCTGAGAAGTATTTGTGACAAAAAAATTAAATATTATCTGTGTAAATGCATTTCCAATCTTATAAATGTGTAGATTTATGCTTTGCTGCCATTGTTTTTGATTTTGGAACTTGATGTTGGAAATAGATTATTTGAGCATTGAAAAATAATTCACTCTTGCTTCAGACAGGAGCTATTCAAAAATATTTTTCCCATTAAAGATATGCGATACGATCCTGTGTTCTGCCATAGATTTAAAGCATCAGATTGTGCAGTTAATTAATGATTATATTTGAGAGAGAATGTGATTTTACTTTGTTATAGTAATGTTTGATGTCAACTGGTGCAGTGCAGATGCTCTATTATTTGAGGCTCTAAAGATAGCAAGATGCTTCGTGTGTATGCTAGCTCTCTCACCCTCTCTGAAGACTCCACTCATACACTAACCAGAAAAAAACACCTGTATAATGCAATGCAGTACAACATTTCTGCTAGTTGTACTACCGTGCTTAAACTTTTCAGTTTCAATTGACCCAGTTGTGATGTATATTTAGGCTGAGGTTTGTGGTGATGATATGTAGCCAGGTGTTTCAAATTTCACCCATCTCATTAACATACAGTGATGAGCAAAATTTCAAAATATCTCACAACATCATACAGTTAAAGTGGCAAATGACAGCCTCTAAAATTGCAATTATTACATTTAAAAGAAGGGCAGAGAGTTGGTAGGATTTCTCAGTGATGTGACCGTAAAATGCTGGAGGAAAGTGCATTATCCAGTTTCAGTCAGTTATACCTCCATTTTTGATGATTAAGACCAAATGTTGAAGGATGACCCCTTCAACTACACTTTTTCATCTTTTGCTTGTGTAGTTTTAGGTGTTTGTTACATTATTTTTGTTCTTTGCTTTCTTACCTGTAATAAACATGACACCAGTGAATCTGTGACTTCAGAGTACTTCTACAGAGCCAAACAAAGTGGTCATTCAAGTTCCTGGCATTCCATGCATTTATTGATTTTATATTTATCAGAATAAAAATCGTCTGTAATGAAACTACTGTTTCCTTTTAGTATCTTTTATTTTTTTCTAAGCATTGGTGACAGTATGATTTTCAAGTATTTCCATTTCTGGAGTGATTTCAAGTGCTTCTGTTTTGCATCATGCTTTATGTTTTTTAGAACAGAACCATGATTGCTTGGTGATGTCTGTTTTAGACAGCGTCCGTTATAAATCCTGCAAAAATCTGAAAAGACGGATTTTTTGATGTCTTATTACAGCTGGATATTCCCAGTTTTTTTTTTTGATACGTTGACGTTTTAATGACGTAATCGGATGACCTGTCCTTTCCCTCTTCCTACGCATTACTTATGTGTAATGCTCATTTCTAGATAAATGCTTAGCAATGTATATATTTTCATTAATTAACTACAACACGTAGTTACAAAAAGAGTGTCATAAACATAAATTGATTCTAATTCATTCACGTCTGCGAATTAAATGAAGTAAAACCCGATGATTAATAGCACACTGACTGCTCATCAGTCATTTTAATGTCTAATATTGCCTTAGAATTTTTACTCTAAAAATTAAATGTAATTTAGTTTAAAACGTGTGACTATATTACGGATCAGTGACGGCATCATCAGTGACCGGCCATTGAATATTCATTGAAAGGCAACGGGAGTTCTTGGTTTACCACAGAGTGTCCGTGCGCATGGTGGGAACGGTAGCAAGATGGCGGCGTTGAAGGAGGAGCAGTGCTACGGACTGTCCTGTGGAAGAGTGAGCAATGGTAGCAATGTCTCCGTGTTTCACGTTAAACTCACTGATAGCGCATTGAAGGCGTTTGAAGGCTATCAGAGCAGCAAGGTAAATGACCCTTTTCGGTACCATGACATTTTGATTTGCGTTTGAAATCTGTTCGGGTGGCCGTGACAGGCTGAGTGAGGTCAGTCCCCACTCTGTCTGCTGCTGCTTTCAAGCTGCGATAAACAGCTACAGCAGGCTGGTTGAGAATGAATGGCTAGTTTAGGTTGGTAAGTGTCTAGTATCGGTGCCACCAGCTTTCGCCTAGCCAGGCTGACCGAGGTTGGATGTTAGGCAGCGTGTCAGCGTTTTGTAGCTACACCCAGACCCGCTACACTCGACTGTTGAACACTTGATCATTTAACATGCTCATGCTACTGGATAATGAACCTCTATAGTTCTGTCACATTGTTTTAGGTTTTTTTTGTGTTAACTAGTCGGCTCAGCGGTTTAACTTGTTGAAAACTTGCCTTACCACATTGTCTGTAATAATATACAAAAATGTTGTCTAAAAATATGGAGAGACCTCTGTTGTGTGTACAGATGTTTCCAGAAAGTTTAGGCTGTCAAAGTCTGACCAACCTTGCTGGTTAAACTGCTCACACATAAAGGCCATAGCCGCCGCTGGCTACATGAGACCCATGTTGTTCTATGATCTTTCAGTTAAAGGAGAGCGTTGCCTTCGTTGGGTGTCTAATGACAACATGGTGAATAATTTGGAAAAGTACCCAGAATTCATGCGAAAGATGGCCAGTGTTTTCCCAACCCCCTCACAGCCACTGAAGACTCATGTTCAGTGTACAGCTTGAGAAGATTCAGCAACGCAATTCTTGTCAGGACTAGTTTTAAATGAGAGGCTGAGAAATGGCTCTGCTGCTACTGCTTGTTTGGCTTCTTGTGTAGAGAGCTAGAAGTGATGGCCATCTAACGTTTCAGCTTCTATAAATATTTGACAGGGAAAACCTGACAGGCCAGGACGAAGGGCCTTATCTCCTGCGTCAGTGGCTGGGGAACAGCAGGACTGCAGCTGACAAGCCAGAACAATAAAATTGTAACAGGTAATTTCTAATTGTTGGAGGTGTGTTCATTAAACCAGTGTGTGACACATTGTCAATGCCGGGAACTTCCTCGGCTCTGTTAGATTTTGTAATTGCAGCTCCAGTACTAAAGTAGGCAAAGAATTTGATCTCTCTAAGGTTTCAAAGGGCCTTTTGTTGTTTAGAGAGGGAGAGTTTTCTCGCTTTCTGGTGAGTGCACATTACTGACATTTTAGCAATTTTTTTTTTTGATTGAAAATGAAGCTTGCAGGAGCTCGGAGTAGAGCCACTGCTCCTCCACATTGAGTGGAACCAGTTGAGGTGGCTCAGGCACCTGTTCAGGATGCCCCCTGGACACCTCCCTAGGGAGGTATTTTGGGAGAAAGCCTCGGGGCAGACCCAGGACATGTTGGAGAGACTGTGTCTCCCAGCTGGCCTGGGAACGCCTTGGGGTTCGTCCCGAGGAGCTACAGAAGGTGTGTGGGGAGAGAGAAGTCTGGGAGGCTCTGCTCGGACTACTGCCCCCTGCGGTCTCGGATAAAGTGGACAAAGATGGATGGATGAAGCTTGTAGCCAGAAGAATTTATGTTGCTGCACTCGTCCTGCATTGCTGATGATTCAGGATAGCCGTTTCACTTTTTGGCCATTATGCCAAATTTAGCCTTGAATAGAAAATGTACCCAACCTACCCTACATCGCTTTGCACAAATTCAACACTGACATGGACAAAGTAGTGTGAGAGGTACAGGAAGTATTCCATGCATGTTTAAAAGCAGAGTATCAAAATTCAAAGGCACCAATTAAAGGCAAATAATATGATCAGTGAGCAGTACAAATGTATCAAGTCCTTCTACAGACAGATTAACAAAAGCTATCTTTTTAGGGTTACACTGAAATAAAATAAAAGTGGTGAGACATCTCTCACGCTTGTTACATGTTGAATTGAATCATTATGGGTTTATTATTTGTTTGTGTTAGGATTTTTCTGTTTTCACATTTGGAAATGAAAATATTTGAAAGATTTATGCTAATTAAAAAAGAGTGATCACTTGAGAGATTCAGTCTATGTGCAATATTCTGTCCAGACTAACTTAGATCAGCAACTCTTGTACCCTGCTGGACATTTAGTCCATTTATCTTTCTAATAACCATTGTAGTAGAAGGAATGTAATGTATTAATAAAAATAGAGGATAATTATTATCATGAACACTACCAACCAAAACTTGAACTTGTTTTGCTTTCAGTGTAGCTTGGGTGTCTTTTAGGGGAGCTGTGCCCCTCTGGCTTCTTCATAATTCAAACACTGGCTGGCACCCAACATCAGCTGGGTGAAACTCGGTGAAAGCAGAGGAAGAGAGCTCCAGATTGATACACACCTTTCAGTGTAAAAGTTGTGTCACAGTCAAGGATGTAATTAGAAAATGCTGGTGATAGATAGATAGATAGATAGATAGATGGATAGATTAAGTTCTTAATCCTGCTTTGGAAATGTATTCTGGGTTCACAATGGCAAGCTTCACATCATAGTACATCTCCATAGAGCTAGCTAAAACAATGCATTACCATATACCCATAGTACATTACAATCATGAAAGTGACTAATCTAAAACCCTCATTAAATAAGAACCTCAAAAAAATTTAAGTAAAATAAAATCATCACAGAGTTAAATTCATTCCAGGCACAAGTTAAAATCAGCAATGTTTGTGACCCCTGTTGTGCTATTTCTTTTGGGCAAGTATGGCAACTCTGTTAGGCACTTATTTTCATTAGGTTGCCAGAATCCAGGCTGTTCCGAGCTAGTATACAGTACAGTGCAACAACTTTTAATAAATTGTAGACCCTAGCTAGCAACAAAAATATGCCCATCAGGAACACTCACTACATTCTGCTACATTATAAGAGATAACAAATACAGGCTTGTGTGAACTAAATGTTAAATGTTGGCCCAAATGCAAAGTTAGTTGATTCAGAGCCAGTGTTACTGTACTAAGATGCTTTGCATGTTTCTTAAGCACATTGTGCAACAGTAGTCATTAGGTAGCGCTAGTTCAGTGACTGCTTCCTGTATGGGATGTGACTGTCACTTGGTTCCACTGTTACTACCTCTGAGGACAGAGTGAACTGGAGCTCCCGCTGCGGGAGCGGCAGCCCAAAGACTCGCTCTTTCTTTTTTTACCCACTGTGACATGATTAAGGCTACTTAAGCGTCATCAAGCTGTAGGGTTTGTGCAGATAAAAGTTTATAATTGCATCCTTGAATGACAGTTGTTGCAGCATAGTTTAATTGGCAGTAATCACAGTTTATTTTCTTTATTATGGGACCCACCTGTTTAAAAAAAAAAAATCTCAGTATCTACAAAAATAAAAGCATAAGCACTGTACAGAAGCAAAAAATACTAATCTTGCCTCAGTTTGAAATGGGCATTCATAGGCAGTCCTATGAACATTCCCTGTGAAGTGACAAGAAAACGTGTTTGCTGGCACTGGAGTATTATTACAATGGTGAGATTTTTTTTGTTGTTGTTGTGATGAGGTGGTTATAAGCAGGGAGTATGACTATTACATTCTTAAGAGCGTATGTCACAGCGGTGGCACCCATCCGGTGGCTGTCAATTTTCATGTTGTTTTTTTTTTTTTAATCCTGCTTTTTTTTTCTTTCAATAATAAGATGAAGGTTTGGTGACAGACAAGATACTTCATGTTGTATATGTAAAGTAATGCCAGGGCCAGCTAAACAAGGCAGCAATAAGTACGCCATGGATGGAGAGCTGACAAGTGTACATGCACTCAAAGCTATGAAATACTTCAGTTCGTTAGTTTGGAATAATGCATTGACTGAACGCTCTCCAGATTATAACTTCATTTACTGAAAAAAAAAGTAAAAATGTAGATGCAGGAGGTATTTATTTTGTTTTTGCAGATGAAGATAAATTCTTAGTTAAAGCAGCTCTACCTAATTTCTTTTCAGCTATTACAGGGTTCAGTGAGACTCAGAACAAACCCATAAGCTGCTCATAAATGTAGTATAGAAGTATAACAGAGAGGCCCCATGTCCTGTTACATTTTCATTGTGTAGAATTGTAGTTAATGCACATTTAAGTAGTTGTGGTGACAGACTCTAGGCTTCACTTAAGGAGGTCTGTTTACACCAAGTCATTTTTCTCTTGTGCTTAGCTGCCATCCACCCCTGTTTTGACCCCTGCGGGATTGGGAAGTAATGGAGACTGGGTGGAGATTTAGTTGCTTGACGCTGGTCAGCCAGTGCTATGGTTATTTAAGGAATGCTGACTCCCCACTTTTAGCAGATCATGGGACACTGCAAGAGATGGCCATAACCACTAAGGCCAAATATGACTCTTAAATGTTGTGGTGTACCTCTGTCCTGTGATCGTGTTATCCTGATGTCACAGTACAAAGAGCAGACTTCTGTGACTGTGCATGAGGTTTGTAACCATTACTGGAACAGTGTTATGCTTGACATCAGGCAAAAGTGTACGAGCTTGACTGTACCTCCAGGAATAAGCTCATGCACATACAGGTTTGTATGCATGTAGCCTTCATTACTTGAAGGACGTTATGTCAGTCAGTGGGTAGTAAAGCTGATGATTCAGTGTCCATACGTAATGTCTAAAAGGCCTGCTTCAGTTCAGAAAACTTTAATCACAATGGACCTTGAAGGAATCTCTGCTAAATCAATAAAGGCTTCTCCATGTTGAAAAAGAAGATTATGAAAGGAGATTTCTCTTATTTCCTAATAATGCAGCGTATCCTTCTGCGACTCCACCTCGGTCCAAAAATTTTCTGACGTCATTATATTTACATGGTAATCACATTAAGAAAACCAAAGTGGCCATGTCCAGGGAGCCAGACAATATTTTACATCCTTCAAAAATATACTGGCTTGCTCTCATTAACAGCATGTTAAGTGATGCTTACTGATTATATTAATAGAAACAACATATAAGGAAAATGGGTCTTATTTATTTAAAACTCAAGCATTCAAGTACAATAACTTCCTCAAACACTAAAATTATTTTAAATACCTCTATGTGAGTAAGAATGATCTACATTTAGCATTTAAATCTAACGGCTTGGACTCAGGCTGACAGTGTCTGTAATGTCTCCTGTTGTTTGTTCACTCAGTTTTAACTTCACTAATGCATCTCTAGGTAGTTATGCTAGCTTAACCTTTAGTGCGGTGATCACACATGCAGTCATCTTTAATAACCTGAACCTGTGGACTCTCAAAGCTTGCCTTTGTTTTTTGTGGGTGACATATTTGATAATGTCAAGTCACACATCGTTAAAACAACAATTTAAATATTATCGTAGGCAATATATTTCACACACCCCTCATACATTTATAAAATTATGTAACTTTCAGTTCCATACTGTAATCTGAAAGGTCCTGCAGAAATAAAATGTTCAGGTAGCCGTACTAAGGTAATAACCCACAGCTGTGATACCAGCAGCACCCTAATGAAACTGGTGGGTAGCTCCTTGGCCACAAAACCCCATGTACTTGAAGTAATTATAATCAGCAGAGAAGCAAAACATTTTTTAGTCAACACCTGCCTATTGCAAAGATAATTTAAAAACTGATTAATTTGTTTGTTTTTAAACAGGAAATGAGACTTGTTATTAAAATGTGAAGCAGGCTGTTCAGTGTACATTCTTACATCTTTATTGCATATAGGTTTACAATGAATTTTTTTTCTTTTCAGTCTGTTGGTATTGTGAGCCAAGTTATCACAGCTGTGTAAGGGAGTATAACCTACAGTGTGTTTAAATCCAGGTACCAAATGGTGATGCGAGATTAACCTTTTTTTTTTTTTGTTTACCTGTCAGTTTTGATCAAAGCAGCTACATATGTTTGATTTGGTCTGATTTATTCTTTCAAGCATATAAAAACAGTTGATATAACAACACACATTTTTACACACAATCCAATAACAATTTGCTTATACCTAGTACATGCTTGAATGGAGTAGGAAGAAGTCAGACTTATCCAGTCCTACCCCATGACATCATCTTACCATCATTGGTTTGCAAGCAATAAATGATTCACTTCTACCCACACAAGTATTATGCTAAAAAAAAAATTAAAAAATTATAACAGTGTTAATATTCTTACATAATTACATTCTTAAATACTTATCTTCTACACCACACAAGTAATACAAAGTGTACACCACACCCACAATGTTCCATCTAAATAATCATTAAGCCTGTTCTTGCATATATCTTGATTGACACATACCCTTATATTTATGTTTGAACTTGTCAATTCTATTACTATTTTGTATATCCGCACTTAAATTATTCCATAGTTTTACCCCACTTATAGAAATACAAAATCTTTTTTTGGTTGTACGTATAGCATGAATTTTTAAATTTAACTGACCCCTTAAATTGTATCCCCCTTCCCTTTCATTAAATAGTTTTTGAATTCCACCAGGTAATAAATTGCTCCTGGCTTTATACATAAACAC